>NC_081217.1:11935795-12126388 GCF_902713425.1 Acipenser ruthenus
TTGAATTTATCAAGATGAGCATCAAGGATATGGACTTTGAGGGATATCCTACAGCCCATTGTGCCATAGTTCTTCACCAGAGTCTCAACCAGCTCCACATAGTTTTCGGCCTTGTGATTGCCCAGGAAGCCCCGAACCACTGCGACAAAGCTGTTCCAAGCCGCTTTCTCCTTACTAGTGAGCATCTTGGGGAATTCAGTGCACTCCAGGATCTTCTTTATCTGTGGTCCGACGAAGACACCGGCTTTGACCTTTGCCTCAGAAAGCTTAGGGAAGAAGTCTTGAAGGTACTTGAAGGCTGCCGACTCCTTATCTAGAGCTCTGACAAATTGTTTCTTAAGGCCCAATTTGATGTGCAGTGGTGGCATCAGCACCTTCCGGGGGTCCACCAGTGGCTCCCACTTGACGTTGTTCCTCCCCACAGAGAATTCGGTCCGCTGTGGCCAGTCCCACCTGTGGTAGTGCGCCTTGGTGTCCCTGCTGTCCCAAAGGCAAAGATAGCAGGGAAACTTGGTAAAACCTCCTTGGAGACCAATCAGGAATGCCACCATTTTGAAGTCTCCTATGACCTCCCAGCCATACTCATCATAATTCAAGGCATCCAGCAAGGTCTTGATGCTGTTGTAATCCTCTTTGAGGTGCACCGAGTGAGCCAGGGGAAGAGACGGGTCCTTGTTACCATTATAAAGCAGCACGGCTTTGAGGCTCCTGGATGAGCTGTCATTGAAGGACAGTATAACGAGAGAGACTACTTTTGGGAGACTACATTTGGGGTCTGATTCGTGAAAGTGATTTACAGTATAATTGTAAATCTCGAAAAACTACTCACTTCTAAATCTTTTGTATTCATTTTTGTATTACTTTAGTATAAATACATGTTAATTTGGATTCATATGTTGTTTTTTTCTGACTTTATGTGAACGAAAAGACACAAATTTGCCCGTTTTCTCATTGGAAATAGGTCAATTTCAAAATATCACTGTCCTGGTCACAAAAGCAAAGTTTGTGGGGTATAATAGCCATTTTCTATACTTTTGAGGCATAAGCAATTAGGAAATAACACTTACTACCCAGGAACAAAAAAAAATAAAATAAATTGTTACACGGTGTTATCTGCCTAATAGGATGCAGCAGAAAAGATCTCAAATAAATAATTTGTAGCGTGCACGGGGGAAGGCAGCAGTAGGCCTGGTAGGTGACGTAATCACACACAGAGACATAAGCCCGATATACGCTCCTTGCAAGGGAGCTGGTTCTTTTGTACAGCGGTATCGGCGCTATGCTTCAGTGCGAGAGGTCCCGGGTTCGTGCCCGCCCTCCATTTGTGTGTGGATTGCCTCGCTCTGTGTGATGCGCCTGCCTGCGAAAACCAAGATCGCTACAATATAAACTGAACAAAGACTTTTCCAAACTTTAGCCAATACGGTTATGATTATTATTATAACATGCATGGCCTTGGAACCGGTCCAAGGATGCAGGTTGTTAGGTGCTGTTTACAGCTCTAGTGGTTCAGACCTAACAAGCTGAATTGAGATACCAGCGGTCGAATCCATGCGCCGGCTCCCATTTCCTAATTAAGACATTAAACTGACAGGGATTATCAAGAAATAATAATACAATCTACTATATAATAATACAGTGTCAAAACTTCAAACCGTAACAAATGCAGCCATACACACCAGTGAACATAAACTAAGTACTACCAGTACAGAGTGAATTTAATGGAACGTAAGCAAAATAAGCTCCATCACAAACTTGCACCTGCAGCCCAAGCAGGTGCCCTGTATTGTATACCTCCTTCTATATTTGATGTACGCCAGGACAGTGTAATAATACAGTGCAATAATAATAATAGGCTTAGTTTAAGTAATAATAATATGTATAGGGCAGGAAATCTAAAATAAATATCAACTTAACGCCTTTTGCAGACTTCAGCCAATGCATAGGTTAGCAAATAATTCATAATCTAGTGAAGCTTGGAGCTTCTGAAAACAAATAATTTATTAGTACTATTGTTAGTCAATTTATAGATCCTGCAAAACATTAGGTTACCTACCGTAACCCTGATTCCCTGAAAGAGAAGACGACCACCAATGACATTACATATGAGATATGCCTGCCCATTGGGTAGGTATCGCTGAGCTCTCTATACCAGAGCTGCCGATAGGCCCCTTCCTGGGATGATGCATTCTGTCCCGCCCACCAAGGGAATAAAACATCCTAAGGAAGCCATTTCTCTTTTTCTATCAAACCCGTGAGGGTGACCGATGCGACCTCGCAGTTGGTGGTCGTCTTCTCTTTCAGGAAACCAGGGATATGGTAAGTAACCTAACATTTCCTTTCAATTCAAAGATGACCACCAATGACATTAAGTATGGGATAATGTATACCAGAGCTGTCGCAAGGGAGAAGGAACGGCAGCATATGAGGGACGCACAACACTGTCTAACCCAAAGGTTAGCGGTGTGAGCTTACACCCTCAAGGACCCTCAAGTGACAGACGAAGAGCTGGTCAGATTGACGCAGAGCTCTTGTCCTATGCACGTAGCATCTCAATGCCCGCACCAGGCAGAGGAAATTCAATCTCTCATCCTGCGTTGAAGCAAACAGAGGTGGATGGAAGGACTCCAGTTCCACAGACTGATTAACGTGGAAGGCTGTGATCACCTTGGGGAGGAAAGCGGGGTTGGTGCGCAGAGACACACTGCTGCCGTCCTCCCAAATACGCATGCAGGAGCTGTGCACAGACAGGGATTACATTTTCAGTCATACATGCACACAAAAACAGTATTGATAGCTTTCATCAGTCAATAATTCATGCCTTTTTTAGCTGACACAAACTGTTTCGTTCCAGTTAATGATACAACACTCATTTGTCCTGTACAGTAAACTACATGCATGTGTTTAACTGTAAAGAACGACTAAACATAGTATTAAACACTGCTCTTTAATTCAGTTCTTTCTTTTTTCTCTCACTCATAACGTGTTCATGACACGCTTTATATCATGAATTATGCCTGCACGTTAGTCATGATATAAAGCGGATTCATCTGCACAGGCAAACAAGCCATATTTTCCCCAGAAGGAAAACAGCTAATGAAGCTTAACGACGGTATCTTTCGACTCCCATTTCAGCCGACAGTTGCAAAATCTGCACATCATTATTTTGTCAGCTGCATACACCCCCCCAGCGTTGTTTAATTGTTAAAAAAAACATGACTATCAGACTTAAAATGACCTTGACTAGCAAAATTGAAAAAGTGAGCCTGCCAGGATTCAATGCACATGGAAACAATGAGAATGTGGCACTGGACAAGCCCAGTTCTACAAATATACACTATAGTCGTCTCATTATAGGTGATGCAAAATACATAAACATTTCATTTCTGTCTGTCAATTCCAGGCAAAATTCCCATCTTACAGCCCCTTGACCTGAGCATAAGCAATCGGTTTACTGAAACACAAGCCCCTCACAGGGCCACTTAACAAACCTGTGTGGGGTATTTCATGTAAACGTAGTGCAGCAGAGTGGAGTGGACAGCAGGGTTTTGGTGTATTTCATGTAAGTGTAGTGCAGCAGAGTGGAGCGGACAGGTGAGATTTCTCTGGTTTGAAGGGACATTCAGGAACAGCATCTCTCTGTTCAGAAGCCTGTATTCCCAACAGGTACTGAGTTTCCTTCAGTCCACATAAGCAAGTCTTCCTGTAAAGAACGTTTATTCACTGTAGGATGAATCAATTGTCCTCACATTGACCATTTACTTGACACAGCCTAGGTTCTCTGGTGTAACTGCTTTATTAGGACATTCACTTTTTACATACATCTTTATGATTAATCTGATGATTACATAATTAAAGTGGAAGTTTTTTTTTTATTTAGGATAAATATAAAAGATAAATGTAAATACATTAAGTATCTCGCTGTATTTCATTGGTGAAGCCTGTACAACATGGATATGCTTCTGCATCTAACTTCCCCACAATCAGCCTTGATGTGTCTATTCAGAAACAATTTGTTGCTGTAACAGTCAGAGCATGGCAAACAAAACAGAAACAGAGAATGTGCAGAACACATAAGATATACTAAACTATCCTTTTAAAAGGAGTGCTAAACAAGGCTTTAAAACACATTTTCTTACCTTATTTACACAAGCAATATTATCACTGATCCCACTTCCTTCTACCTGCTGCTTCCTGGTACCGTATCACTTCATGTGTTGTAATGGAAAGTCGCTGCAATCCAATCACACCACGTGTACCAGCAAGCATGTCCTGAATGCATGGAGTGAGAAAATGGATTCTAAAGTATTGATAAGCACTCCTTTAAAGTAACTGTTAAAATGCTGAATTTGGCATGAGAGGCAAGCGCAAGCTTCTTTAACACCAGAACCGCCCGGGCAGTCACTGTGATGTTAAAGATACACGGTTGTCCGTTCTTGACTTTACTTAAATACATGTATTAAATACCCTGATGGCGTTTGAAAGGCATGATCGCAAAAATAAAGTTATAATCTACTCTACCTAGAACCGCCAAAGCCATCACCGACTGCCTTTTACAATACGTTTTTATTATGAATATAACCTACAATATTCGATTTAATTTTTATATTTAAGCCTGTTGTTATCTCTACTGCAGCCATCAATTCCTTTGTTTTGTACAAGGAATGCACTGGGGAAAATATCAGTAGGAGAGATTTCATCTTGAAGCTAGGCACAGCGCTTTGGCAGAAACTTTTCGATCAGAAAACTGCCAAGCTGCAGGCTGCAGCAGCTCAACCTGGATTCAGTGCTGCACCGAGTGACAACACGCAAGAGAAAATGTGTTACTTTTGTTTTAAAATAAAAACAACTTTCGTTTTTACAGTTTTGTATGTACATATACTTGCTTGAATAAAACATTTTAATATTGATGTTGTTTCAAATGTAAGTCATAATCACTGCCGACAGTGATTTTAGGTAGGAGTATAACCGCGGTGGTTCTAGTGTTAAATTAGCACCCAAGGATGCAAGCGTTCTCTTTCTGCCCTCTCGATAGCTCGAAATGTGGCTCGTCCCTCAACACACTGGCTGCATTGCTTTGTATTTATTTTAAATAGATTTTTAGCAACTTGAATATATAATGCTTATTGCGATATTTACTTCTCCTTACTAAACTAAACATTAACAACATGTTGCACACACACCAAAAAAAAAAACTAAAAAAGAGCAATTCATTTTCGTATAGCCAGCAAGGTACTGCATTCCTGCGACTTTGTAGGAGCTGCCTTGACAGCAATCTAGACAGTACAACAAGGGGGGTGCTCCCAGTCCAGGCATCTAGACAGTACAACAGGGGGGTGCTCCCAGTCCAGGCATCTAGACGGTACAACAGGGGGGTGCTCCCAGTCCAGGCATCTAGACAGTACGACAGGGGGGTGCACCCAGTCCAGGCATCTAGACAGTACAACAGGGTCGTCCCAGTACAGGCATACAAATACACATCCATTAGGAAAAATACGGACATTACAACACTTAGTAAGTGACAATACAGAATACAGTTTCATAGTGAAAATATCAATATATAATAGCATAACAATATTGATTTATGTTTAAAATAGAACGGCTTGCAAGCCTGCCCTGCAGAGGTAAGAATAAAAAAAGTCAGGATTATTCCTTTCTATTACAACTGTTGTGCTTGGTAGACATTTTTTCCAGAAATGTATTAAGTTTAATAAATGACATGATCAGAAGTGACAAACTACAGAATTATGCAGCATGGCTGGCTAATTTCATTGTACAACTTACAAACTGTAGTGTGCAACAGGTATTACCAGAGTTTGTATTAATGAGAATTGACTATTTGAATATAAAAAAAAACTATTTTATGCAGGTGGCATGTAGTTTGCATTATATTTCCAACCAACAATTTGTTCTGTGTTCAAAATGCGCGAGTTAAAAATGCGAGTCCTGCAGATTGTCCCTTTCTCGCAGCCATCCCTTTATTGATGCCATTTATCTTGTTCACAAGTTCAATATTCAGAGTCTAAGTTGTCTTTCTGATATTCACTCAATGAAGTCCTCTGTATAAACTTGAGTAGCCTCATGAGTGATTTAAGAGTTCAGTTAACCTTCTGGTCTAGTTACTTCTGTGGACACGTTTTCTCTTCAGCATGAATTTGCTCATGCTTTCTAAGAAGATACGTCCGCCCGAAACTTGCATCACATTCCGTACAATGGTATGGCTTCTCTCCTGTGTGAGTTCGTAGGTGTATTTTAAGGCTTCCTAAATGGTAAAAACCTTTATCACACTGAGTACAGTGAAATGGTTTCTCTTCTGTGTGAGTCCACTGGTGAGTTTTAAAGTGCCCTAATGCATTGAAAGTCTTCCCGCACTCGTTACACTGATAGGGTTTCTCTCCTGTGTGAAGTCGCTGGTGTGTTCGAAGGTGTCCTAACTGAATGAAGCTCTTCTCGCATTCAGTACACTGATATGGCTTCTCGCCTGTGTGAATTCGCTGGTGATTTTTGAGGGTTCCTAACTCGTTAAAACTCTTGCCACATTCAGAACAAGCATATGGTTTCTCCCCTGTGTGAATTCGCTGATGACTTTTAAGGGTTCCAAACTGATTAAAACTCTTTCCACATTCAGTGCAGTTATAAGGTTTTTCTCCTGTATGAATTCTCTGGTGTTTTCGAAGGACTCCTAACTGACTAAATCTCTTTCCACATTCATAACAGGGATGTGGTTTAACTCCTTTGTGAGATAGCTGGTGTCTTTTAAGGTATCTTAATTCACTGTAACTCTTGCTACAGTCGGTACAAGTATATGGTTTCACTCCTGTGTGAACTTGTTCATGTGATTTCAGGTTTCCTAAACGACTGAAACCCTTCCCACATTCAGTACAGAGATGTGGTTTCACTCCTACGTGAATTTGTTGGTGTCTTTTAAAGCTTCCTAAGCGACTGAAACTCTTCCCACAATCACTACATATAAGACAATTGCTTGTGTATTTGGAATGGTCAGACACAGAACCCTGAAGCCCTGCAGTCTCTTGTGAAGGTTCCTCTTCATCAGACTCTTCAGGCTCCTCCTCTTTAATTCTGACAAGCTCCACTTCGAAGACCTCCTCTTTAACATGGACAGGTTTCAGGTCAGGCTCCAGGTCAGGTTCCTCCTCTTTAATTCTGACAAGCTCCACTTCACATACTTCCTCTTTAACATGGACAGGCTCCATCTTTGGTCCTCGCCTTACACCAATATAGGCCAGTTCTGTAAAACATAAAACACAAGTTTTAGTGCAAACCTACCGAAAAACTAGGTAGAATTTAACCTGCAGCCAAACAACCACTGGGCCAACCACAGGATGAGAATAGAACAAATGCAACAGCACTCCAACTAAAGACACAACATGCATGTCCATGAGTGTTCTAACAAGGTCCCGTCCTGAGTGCAATTATGTTTACAAATTATATACAAATGCCCTTTTATTTTGCTGTAATACATGCTCATTTTCAATCTTGCTTAGTTAAATTTGTATTGTACTCAATTATTTAAGGATGAATCTGTTGATTTGTAAGCAATACAGTACACCCTCGCTATACGCCCTTCACTATAACGAACCTGGCCCCCAAATAAAAAAAAACTAATTAAAAAACAAACACACTGTCACCATCCCGGTCTGTACGCACGGGATGCCCCTCCGCAGTGAACTCAGCTCTTTTGCCTTAATAAAAAGCACATGCTGTGAAACTATGCCTCCAAAACGAAAATCATTTTATGTTGCAACAAAGCTGGAAACTATCGTTTGGTTGTTTGAAAAAAGGGGTAACACAGGCACATCTCTGTCATGAATATGGTTGTCAAAAAGCACTCTTTTTAGCTTGTTCAGCAACCATCTGGCACAGCAAAATTGATTAAAGAAGAAAAAACAACTTAAGGATCTGAAACTTTTGAGGTCAGGTTGATTTAGAATAAAAGCTTGGTTTGGGATTCTTGCATGTTGGATTAAGATTTGGTGCACTGTGAAACGATTCATGATTTTGAATAAAGGTTCATCTTCAATTTGGATTTTTGCTTTTGTGCTGCATTTTAATTCTTTAACAAATAGGATAAAGCAAAGGCAGAATACTGCAGACATGAGACAAACAGGTACATGTAATTCTGCTTTTATTCACAATCTCATCTCGTTAACTTACTCCAACAGTTTATCGTTCATTTTGATTGTCCTTTTGCAGGGGTGTGCATAATTCATAAATCGCCCGACACAAGATGTGTGTGAGGGACAACAAGTTTTACCGTTATACTTTGACATCAGACAAGTACTTTCTTTTCTTCTTTTGTCAATGCTCTGTTGCTAGAAAAACTCCCATAGATTTCTATGGAGTCGAGCAAGGTCCTGAAAACTCTAAACTGCGGAAGTCTCGCACATACAAAAGAAAAAAAAAATGCATAACTCTAAACCTCAAAGCAAAAATATATACAGAGTACACAAATACACATATCATTTTAATTCACAAACCCTCAGTCACCCACAGCAAGACACATTAAATACAGAACACAGTAAAACATCGCAATCCAAACGTCTAGGGAAGCAGCGTCTTTGAAAACAGGAACCATTTATTAAATACCAGCAGCAAAGTTCGTTCCGCCTGCAGCGGAGGTGTTTTGTAGAATGCTTTAATTCAGCTCTACAGGCAGTGTTCTGAAGCACCAGTGTTGTGCTGGGAAATCACAGGGGCATAAACTTACTGACGTTCGGATTTGTGATGTTTTACTGTATATGAATACTAGTTCACTTTGACCTGTAGGAATACATTTATTTAGAAATAAGTAAATTGATTAGACTTTAGATTTAGTATAGAATGAAGTAATGTTTTTTGTTAATCATGGAAAAGACAGACAAATGGAGATCTGTGAAAGCTAAGATGTCTGGTTGTAACTTTGCAACTCAGAACTTTTATCTTCAATAAACTACACTTATCTGGACTCGAAAGCAAGAAGCCCGCAACTTCTCTTTCGCTTCTTCTTTTATTGCTTATCACAACATGACCCGATTAATCCAACACTTCATTTGTCAGAATTGAAATCCGACATAGATTTGAGATATTAATGTTCCTTAAATACATCACTGCAAAACATGTCTGTATAAGACAAAGAATGCACTCTTTAAACAAAAGCTGTTTGTGTCTATTATTATTATTATTATTATTATTATTATTATTATATACAATGACCCATTTATACAGTTGGGTTTTTCCTGGAGCAATCTAGGTAAAGTACCTTGCTTAAGGGTACAGCAGCAGTGTCCCCCACCAGGGATTGAACCCACGACCCTCCGGTCAAGAGTCCAGAGCCCTAACCACTACTCCACACTGCTGCCCACAAGAACAATAACAATATTAATAATCAGGGGTTCATAACAGAAAACTGCTACTGATGTTAACCTGACATGCAAAGTGAAATTCATGCATTTGAATATGTTAATTAGAAAATGCACAAAATACCTCAACTTATGTAGGAGTTTAAACTAAAACCGACTTGTTACACTTAACTTTTAATTCATTGCTACATCGGTTTTAAGTTATTTTCTGCATTCAATCATAGTAAGTTACTTACTCTCTTGCCACGGATTGTATGTATATACACAAAGTATGTTTATGAACATACATCAGAGACATTGGGCAAGTGAATATAGATTCATATTCAATATTAAAAGTAAGTGATTTTTAATATAGCTAGTAGTAACAGTGAAACAGCACAAGGCTCTTGGTCTGCAGGCTGCTTTACTACACTGGAATAGTAACACTAGGTAAACACTCTAAATAACACAGAGACAGGTACACTCACACTGTTAATAAAATAGAACAGAAATCATGTTTTTTATAATTTAAATAAAAATACACATTGTTTACTTGCATGTAATTGATGATGCTTTCAATCTATACAGTAAGCTTGCATTGCACAACTGCAGCAGACTGAGGCAAAACAAAGCTTTAGTTAACAGTCACCGCTCCAAGCAGGTCATCAGTCACATTTTACTACCAATAATAATAATCTTAACACTACTACTACTACTGCTAAATAATATGAACTTACGCTTGACCCCAGAGAGTCGCTTGTGCAGTTTGCATTCACCATTTTTTTTTTTTTTTGGTCATCTGGGCATTTAACAAAAAAATCCCAAACAGCAGAGGGGTTTTGAGACATTTCATTCAATACAGCGCTTTGCTGTCGAGATGGTGAATGAAGAAATTTGCCTCTGGTGAGGGGGGAGGGACGGACGAAATTAAAATTTAGTGTTAGTGTATATTTTGTATGTTTCAAACATATCCTACCATAGCACTTCTCTTACACTGTCTTGTACACAAGGTATCCAGTACATATTTTACTGAAGCACTACAACCGCTAGTGGTACCGCCCCAGTGCTTTGGCATAATAATATACCGTGCTTCATACATGACAGCGGTGCCAAATAGAGTTGGTAAGTATAATGATTTGGTAGAGGATTTTAATACAACAACTATTGTTAAGTAATATGCATTATACAAATCAAAAGATCAAATTTTGCATGCGAGTGACATTTAATGTGTGATTTATAGTATTCACACAATGTGAAACGATTTCTGTTAACAGAAAGAAAAAAAAAACCCATACAGTGCGTGAATGGTGTCTGACAAACCTTTGCAGGTTTAAAACAATCTTCTAATTCCTGGCTAGAGAACGAACCCTCAAACCTTCTAATACAGCCCTACACAGAACTGAGGCAGCAGGGGGACTAAAGCTCAGTGAAACTGACATGAGTTAGTCAAAAAACCTAAAAACAAAACAAACGTGTGTATCGGGCACAGGATTTTAAAAAAAAAAAAAATCTAAAAAAACATCCAGGCCCTAACTAACAGGATTCTTCAAATTAGTATCCATCAACCTTACCTAATATTTATGCAGAGTGACAGATAACCTACAGGAAGTGTGCTTTCTCTTATGCCTTACTGCTAGAACTAAAAGGTTGCTGCTCAAAAAATTTGAAAAATACCTTACTAAAAAAAAAAAAAAAAAGTCATTTTTCTGCTGGCTGGTAAGGGAACTTCATGTTCAAATCAACAGGACGTTACAAAACTCCAACATAAAGACTCCACTTCTAATGATATGATTAAAGCATACTGTACCGTTGATGGCATCCCTGCTCATCACTAATTGCATTGGTCTAACAGTACTGTAAATGAGCATCGAGGATAAAAAACACACTTTGAGAAGCCATTCCTGTAATTTCAAAACAAAACTTTCACCCCCACCCAAAAGGGGTTTTAAACAAATGTTGTGTTTCCAGTTACAAAAGCAGTAACTTGAGTCACAGATTGAACGGCAGTAATTGGGTTCCTTGGCCTTGCAGAGCTTCACAAAGACCTGTCCAGACCCTCAATCAAATCGGTGCAAACACTGGCTTTTTCATTCTAACTTGCTGTATTTGAGCTTAGTTCACATCTAAAATCGGACAGTAAATACTAAAAGACATAATTGGTCCAAATTAATTTTATCTACCAAAACCAGCTAATAAATACTTTGCACAGAGGAAAGCAACCAATCCCATACCTGTAACTGCCGAGTCAGCCAATCACAGCCTGTCAGCTCGACTGGAGCTCAGACAGCTTCTTCCATGGCTACTGATTTTCCACAATCTCTGAATCACGGACAGAATCGTGGAATTAAGCATTTTGGGAATGGAATTCTGCTTTGCAACTGCACTTTAAAAAAAAAAAAAAAAAAAAAAAACTGCGCAAAGTCTTTTGCCACTGTTATTCTCCTATAAAAAATAATGGATTGCTTTGAAAACGACACTACCCAGAAGCCCAGCGATGACGCTTGTATAAAACGTTTTTGTATGTTTATTTGGATCATTGAATAACGAGAAAGCGGGTGGTTTTGTGGGCGTAGCAACTAGCTGTTTTGTGAGTTCTATGGAATAATTTCTGAGTTGTATATACAGAAAAGTGAAAAGTACCTGAAAAAAATGATAGTCAATAATAAGAATAATAATATTACATACTCAAAGTGATTTTTAGTTCTTTTTACTCCTGTTGCTATAACATGGCGCTCTCTACTCTAGCTACAGTAGTAAGAACAGAATTGTAGATTCAACAATGAATGGACCAATAAATATTTATTTTACCAACTGTATCGAATGCAAAGCCAATGTGTTTATTGTGCAATGAATGTGTGTCAGTAGTTAAGGAATACAATATGAAAAGGCATTTTGAAACCAAACAAGGCTTTTGGAAATACGTATCCAGAGGGTGCTGATCTCTTCTTAACAGTTATACTATTGATATGTCACATACATTTTAAAATGCTTGTAATGACACACTCTTACATTCTCACACTGTTCTGTTATTAAAGTACTATTCATATGGTAACATGTGTAAGTCTTCTTCAATATATGAACATTAAGTTATGTAATATTTATTATTGCTTAAAAATGTGCAAAGTAAAATACTCTGGCCTACCTACTCCTAATGTTTTCCCCCCCCAATCTGTCCCCCTTTAATTAAAAAAATTAGTTGAAGAGCCCTGCTCTAACTAAGGTAATTCTGTCTGTCCAGGTTAATACAGAAACACATGCAAGCAGCTTTGCAGTACAGCATAAACCAGTCTGCGTTGTTGCAAATGAAACTACACATGAAGTGTCCTGAACATTGTGGTTAGTTTGTAATTTTATGGAAATGGTATATTTATTATTTTCCTGGTACCCCTTCAGTTGTAAGTGGCGAATCACGTCGAGCTGCAGGTCATGGTTTTTTAAATTTAAATGATTTAAATTAACATGCTGGCTTCAAAGTGCCAGTTTCTGATGAGGAAACACTTCTGATTTAAAATGTCACCTAGATTTATGTCTGCAAAAAACTAAAGTACCCTAAAACAGCCCCCTAAAAATGTGAAGTTTTTATTCAAGTTAAAAACAAATGTTATTACCTTATGAAAACATGTCTATGGCCACTTTGTTTACTGCGAAGACACAACAATGGTATTATATTTATTTATTTTTAAAGCGTTGTCTAGTTTGGTTTTGCTTGAAATACACAATATTTTTTGTAGTGCATTCTGTGAAGCAAGGCCTTTCTTACTTCTGGGATATTTTTCCACTTTAATAGAGTGTTACATACAGAGCTCCAGATAAGGTTTTGGGTTGTTTTATTTCAGCACTGCTCACAGCAAAGCAAGATCAACAGTAAAAATTGACTTCTGGAGCATCAAGGCCCCTGCAATACAAGACTGGCTGAAAATGTGTATGGAATTGGTGCCTGCACCTTTATTATGGTACAGTTGTAATATGGTAAACAGCATGCTGCAGCTCCCATGCTCAGTGTTAGTCAAGTCCTGATCTGACAGCATGTACTGTAACACAGACAGCGTTTATGATTACATGTTACTGTTTATTTCAGTAAAAACAAGTTTAAATTGCAGTGTGTTCGTTCTGCTATTTTAGATATTAAATACACCACAGCAAACACATTGTCATATTATTTCACTACTTCTCATATTTTCAGGAGTACAATCGGAGAGCTAAATTTAGTGAATGTCAGTTTATTTTACTACAGTCAAGCAAGCTGCAATACATTTCATCTCTATCTAGCTATCTATCTATCTACATCTACATATATAATTTATTATCAGCAGTGCACTTCTTAATTACAGTCCCAAGTATTTCTATGTATTTAGGCACTCTACGATTTGACTGGCGAAAGACAATGTAGGTTTATGTTATCTTCAATATCAAGCCATACAGATAAGTAACATAAGGAAAAGCATTAACTTATAAAACAGTTCACTGAATATCACAGGCACTTTTTTTTTTTTTAGCGGTTGCCTCCGACAATGGTTCCAGTTGGATTTGTAGCTGCACTGGGGTGTTTATGCTTCAACCTGAGTAGCTTTGAATTTCTTATTCTTACTGTGATTGGCTGCAAAGACAGCAGGGCTAGACAGAGACAGGATCATGTTTGTTGGGTTGTTTTTTCTTGTGTACAGTTCCCTAATAACGGAAGACATTGTATTGTGGGAGATGTAGTTGTTAGTGAAAGTTTTATGGGAGGGGAGGCAGACAAGCTGTGAGAGAAATTTGCACATTAAAATTTAAGTTCAGTGCGTATTTGGGATTTTTTAATGCGTAAAAACAGCAGGTACGCAGCTTAGCTGGACCGCTGGTTACATATAATGACTTTGATAACGTTTTGAAAATGAGCGAATATCCAAACATGAAAATTCCATGCTCATCCCAGCACTAGATCAAAAGTTTGCAACATTATTCTAAAAGGAAAAAATAAAGCTATCAATGTTTCAAAACACAAATTACCGTTGTGTTAATTGAAGTGCTCTTACTTACACGCACCCACGGTATTCCTAATTTTTTGTTTGAGAAAAACCTCAGTAAAAGCTATTACTATATTCAAAGTTGATTTAGAATGTTGTTGTTTTTTTTTTTTAAATCAAAGTTTATCTTTCAAATTAGACTTGGTGACTATTTGGTTAAAAAAAGAATGCTATATATATATTATATCTATCTATCTATCTATATATATATCAGTATTGGTATTTAATCAGTGGCGCTTCATCTTTCCTGTCTTTTTAAAGCACCCTTTTCCACATCCCGTAAATCTCAAGTCAAGTATCGATACTCTGTGTCACCGTTACAATTTCTGACACCACCACTCTTTATTGATGTTAACAGATTCTATCGGAGACTTGAATTTGACACACTGAAACAAGGTCCCCGCTCTGCTTTGCAATGCACTCAGGGAGTTGCAGTCTAGGCTACAAGGCTGAAGTAAACCTTGCTGCATAGACACATACAACATGCTGCAGAGACGCACACATGCTGCAGAGACACACACAACATGCTGCATAGACGCACACATGCTGCAGAGACACACACAACATGCTGCATAGATTATTATTATAATTATTTATTAGCAGACGCCCTTATCCAGGGCGACTTACAATTATTACAATATATCACATTATTTTTTACATACAATGACCCATTTATACAGTTGGGTTTTTACTGGAGCAATCTAGGTAAAGTACCTTGCTCAAGGGTACAGCGGCAGTGTCCCCTACCAGGGATTGAACCCACGACCCTCCGGTCAAGAGTCCAGAGCCCTAACCACTACTCCACACTGCTGCAGAGACACACACAACATACTGCATAGACACACACAACATGCTGCATAGACACACACAACATACTGCTTGCTTCCGAGTTTTACTTGTCCACGTCATTTAGATGTACAGAATATAATGTAGCGAGAAAAACCTATTTTTTATTTGATGATTTAATGATGCATTTGATGCATCTGTAAATACTATTTTTTTACAAAAGGTTCCTGTGGACAAAGGAAATGACATTACTTCTTATTCGAAGCAGAATAGAAATGGATGAAGCATTTCAACATCCTTCTTGCAGGAAGCAGAAGTTGTGGGAAAGAGTTGCTGCAGTAATGAAGAACACGGGGGGGAGGGGGCGACACAGTAACTAGAAATGTATGCGACGCAAAGTGGAGGAACCTCATGAGCACCTACAGAAAAAATAAAGACACAAAAATAGTAGTGGGGAGGGTTCTGTTAAGTGGGATTTTTTTGAAATTATTGATGAGGCCTTTGGGTGCAAGGCTAGTAGCGATCCCCCAAGAGAGAAGCTTGCTTCATCTTTATCAAATGATGATGCCAGTTGGTTTACCAGTACTTGCAGCTCTGGTGAACCAACTGACAATCAAGTTAATTTCACGTATTCTCCTTGCAGCACACCCACACTCCCTGCAGCACACCCACACACCCACACTCCCTGCAGCACACCCTCTCTAGTACACTAACTAGCCCCACTCCACTAACAAAAAAAAAGAAAACAAAACAATAATAACGAACCACCAGAATGGTTCAAAAAATTTGTCGAAGAAAGAAGAGAATCTGATTGTTTAAGAGAGGAAAACCAAAAAAAAAAAAATCGAATGATCAATAATTTGACTTCAGTTAAAAAAGAATTGGCGGGTAGACAGAACAGCTAATATATAGTGATTAGAATGTGTAGCATAAATATACATTTTGCAAGTATTGCTATTGTTTTAAAAAAATATATATTGTGTAAGGAATAAATAACTGCTCCACTGTGCATTTTGTATCTTTCATCTTTATATATTATATATATATATATATATATATATTAGTTTAATTAGGGGTTCAATTAATTAATTGAGAGCTCAGTTGGAACAAAAGCCAGAAGACACTGTGGGTCCCCAGGAATGGAGTTGAGAACCACAGGGGCTCTCAATCCTGGCTCTGGGGACCCCGTCTCTTGTTTTTTGTTCCAACATTGAATTTCTTAATGGAATCCTTAATTAATTTGAGATTTGCACTTATGTATACAATTGTATAAGGAACTTGAAATATCTAACTTTTTATAATCTAAACCATTTAAAAAGTCTAAGCAATCAAACACCTTTCTACGTTAGTGTATTATAAGGTCTGCTATTGCATCTCGTTTAAGGGCTGCTTCACTGTACTGGTCGTTAAGAGTGTTGTTTATGTCATCATTGGGATCATTTCTGGGGGTTCACTGCCAGAGCAAGCAAATATTGTGCAGTACGCAGCATACTAAAATGACCTTTGCCATTAAGTCAGTCCTATACTGTAGCAGGGCAGAGCCCTGCCTGTAAATAATATTGTTATGTGGTGATTTGGTGGTGGCTGGCAGGGATGGGGTTAATTTCCTATCCCTGCCAAAATACATGTGAGAATGTGGCTGGAGCTAATTGAATCATTGATAATTAGGCTCCAGCCACATGCTATAAAAAGGGGAAAAATCCTTTGTTTGGGAGAGGTGTTTTGGGTGAGTGGTTGTTTGTTAGTGCTGTGTTTATTTTTGGGAAAGAAGTGTAGTGAAGGCTAATGCCCAGCCTACCTTTGTGTATTTTGTTTAAACCTTTTGTTTTGGCCCTTGCGCCAGTTATTTTGTGATTTGTTTTATTGTGAAAGTTCTGTTTTGTTTAACTGTTTTATTTTTGCTCTGTGAGCAGTGTTTTGTGCAACTTTTTTTATTTCTTTTTGTTTATTAAACTGCGCAGAAGCGCGTTAACTGCAGTTCCTTGTCTCTGAGTCTCTCTGCCTGCCGAATAACATCTGGGCCCACGACGCTACCCTGTCACATATACATATCTAAATATTTAAGCCTCCTAAAGCGCCCTTTGAGAATTCCAAATGCTTGTTCAATTACTACGCGGCTGGAACTCAAACACCGGTTGAAGCTTTTCTGTGAGTTTGTGAGATGAACGTTACCTCTGTATGGGGTCATCAAAAAGGTGTCAAGGGGATATGCTGAATCGCCAAGAAGATGCGTATTTGGCCTCAGTATTGTATCGGTGTCATTTGTTAATTTGTAATACACTGGACTACGTTTCAACATTGTGGCATCATTCGATGACCCTGGCCAGCCAGCAAACACATCAGTAAATACCATGTTAGCATCACAAACGCCTTGCAACAAAATGGAATGAAACCCCTGGCGGTTGTAATAGCTAGCACTATCTGTTACAGGCCCTCTAATTGGAATATGTGTCCCATCAACGCATCCAATTACATTCAGGAAACTTCTTGTCCCACAAAGTTCTTGAAACTGTTTGCAGACTTTCAAAGCATTGTTCCCAGTGGGAAAAACAATAGATTCTTTTTACAAAAATGAATAAACTCCCTATGAGCGTGAGCTTTCCCCAACCCAAATCTATCCGCTACCCCTCTAAAAGATTCTTCATTCGCTAATGTCCATATGGAAGATAACACAGTTGTCTCCAGATTCTCTGCTGGCTCCTTGCTATTCTTATCAGCCTATTATCTGCCTGATTGCCGAGAAGTTTGATGATGAGCTGAAATAATGAAAGAAATCGAATAGTAAAGAAGTAGAATAAGTAACTACAATGTGTCGATGTTGAATATTATATAATATTATATAGTGGCTTATAGAAGTAGAATAAGTAACTACAATGTGTCGATGTTGAATATTATATAATATTATATAGTGGTTTAAATCGGCAGACCTCCGCACCAATCACCGTGAGGCAAAGAGCAGACCTGACTCAGAACACATTGACGACAAGCAGCACATTACACACACACACACACACACACACACAGTACAGCAATACACAGCAACACACTGATCACAGCCAAAATAGTAATCCCGGTCCCCTCCTAATTTACTACAGGAATTATCAATTGCCACCCCCTGGGCCATATAATTTTATTCAGACTGCACCCAGCTACCTCCAGACCCTCATCTCTCCCTACACCCCAACTCGACCTCTCCGCTCCGCCTGCACTAGAAGACAGGCTCTACCTCCTCTACGCTCCCCTGCCTCCAGAGCCCGCTCCTTCTCCACCCTCGCCCCGCAGCGGTGGAATGACCTTCCTACAGATGTCAGGACTGCCCAGTCCCTGACCACCTTCTGGCGCCTCCTCAAGACTCACCTCTTCAGACAGCACCTGTAGAATTTCCCTATGGACACTCTTTCTTAAATGCGCTTTAATTGCTCTGATCTGCCCCCTATTTTACTGCATTTAATCCTGTACTTTAGAGTACTGTAATCTGTCAAGTGTTACTTAATCTGTAGTCTTTTGTATTTAATTATATCCTGATGTAACTTTCACTGACACTTATCTGCTCCGTTAATGAATCGTGTTTTGTCATACTTGTACTTGCTTGAACCAAAGTCATTGTATTTATCTTGCTCTTAATTGTATTATTACTTGTACTGTGATTCTTGAAATGTATTTGTTTACGACTGTAAATCGCCCTGGACAAGGGCGTCTGCTAAGAAATAATAATAATAATAATAATAATAATAATAATAATAATAATACATAACTGTTATATAAAGTGCCTAAATCAACAATACCCAGATACAGTAACGTATTCTCATTGTATTAACATTAACAATACATTGTATAACACATGGGGTAGCCTAATTACAATATGAAAATACCGTACCTGCACTAAGCTGCGATAAATCTTGAAATGGTATTTCAAATCAATTTCAGAGTACAGTGTAAACACTTCCACATATTTTCGCACGAATCTCTCTATTTTGCGTTTGTAAATAAGCTGCTACTGTAGCTACACCATCTAGCGTTGAGTCATTTATTTCAGGAATACACAACACTTTTTCCTGCGGTGAAAATATCATTAAAAGCTGCTGCAACCACTGTAATCGCTTCCATTTTTAAATGTTACCGTTTAGTTTAGGAATGCAACGAAGCGTTCCTAAATACCCGTTAGTGTTGTGATAATATTGACGTTGAATTTTGGTACCCACACATGTGACATAGTAAGATGAAGTAGGCAGTTCGCACTTTCTAAAAAAACGTCACAAAAATAATTTCGACTCGTATTTTAAGCGTGCCAGTTGTAATATGAGAATACATAAAATAAACCAAACAAGGAATCAACAACCAATTCACTTCAGTCTGTTCAGGTCTGAATAAGGTAAGGACACGAGAATTTTGCCTAAATTTGTTTACCTATCTTTGCTCTAAATTCTTACGAGCTGCGTCAAAACTTTAAAGTTCAAATGTTTTAGAAATAGAGCCATCAGTTAACTAAAGACACGCCTAATTTAACATCCAACTATTTAAAAGAATATAGATGTGTATTTTTAAAGTAAACAGCACGTACAAACGCCAGGATTCCTAACATTGTACATCAATTGATTGTATATTCAAAGGATTCTAATACTGGACAGCTTACCTACACAGAGCTCCGTTTAGCGAGCAGACTCCCGAATAAACTCCAACAGCAACAGCCAGACCCAAAGGCATTAAAGACAAGATAATTATGTAGGGAGAAAAAAAAATTGTTAGCTGCTTCTCCTCAACTTACACCTTCGCCGTGGCTTCTTCCTGTTGAGTTACATGAAATTAACCCCTCCACGGCTCCCTACACATTAGTTCCGCCTAAGGTCGAGATAAGCAAATAATATATTTCGGATAAGGATTACACAGCTGCCCAAAATACCTTGCAGTGGGGTTCTTTTTTTGAAAAACGTTCATGGCCGTTACTGTGCAGGGACCAACATCTCTAAGCTAAAAGGTTGTGTTCTCATATCACAGAGCCTGCTGTGGCTGCTGTCTGTCTGACGTCACACGCAGCTTCTAGAGAAACGCCTTCTCCAAACCTTGCAGAGTGAAGCGCTTGAAAACACAGCGCTTTATAAAAGCATCTGACCACTGCCAGTGAAAGTTGTGTCATACATTGAACATGATCTATGGTATGTATAGGCTGGGTCACTACCACTGGTAAAAGGGTTTTAAAAGATTGTATTCATTGTCTGCTGTGCATCATTGAAAACACGTCTGGTGTATACATTACTATAAACACTGCCCCCTTTCAGTAGGAAATGACTGATGTGAATAGCCCATTGTTAAAACAACCAACTTAATAAACTGCGTAACCCAAGCACAATGTGTGTGTTGAATCATTTTCACATCAAATTAACCATTAAAGCTGCGGGTGGAGTTGAGTGACCTCACGCAGCAGCACTCGAAGAACGCGCATCTCCGCGATTCTGTGCAGAACAGCCAAGGGCCGCCGAGAGCCGTCATGGGCCCCGGGGAAGGATTGGTATGTCCCTCAGCTTTTTGGTGTAGTAAAATATGAAATGCGAAAGTTCAAATCATTGTGTGAAAGGAAGTGTTTGACAGCGCCTGGATACACAATCACTACACCACAGAAGCACATCGGCGCGGTGTGCAGTACGGCAGTTTTTCTTTTTAATGTGGTTGGAAAGCAAGGGGTCTTGTGCAGGGCTAGTTGTTTTTAAAATATTTTATATATATTAAAAAAAAATTCCCCCTTCATCAGGGCCCCTCTTCGGGGCGTTGGGCGCCGGGAAAATTTCCCCGTCCTCCCCGCCCTCTCAGTGGGCCTGAGAACAGCGGTAAAGTGCACTCTTAAGAACGCGACCAAAAAAATAAAATAATAATAATAGTAATAAAAAAAAAAAATTAATTTTTTTTTTTTAAAAAAAACCCTTTCGCCTCCAATATAAAAACAGCACTGCACATAAGAAGACAGGTTATACAGGTAGTGTGCTCGGAAAAATGAAATACATCGCTTTCATATCTTATGCACACGGCCTCTCAAAGATTAATTTGCTATTTATTTGCCAAATATTGCCATCTTGTGGCGTATATGTGAAACTCGTTCTGTATTTATACACAGGGTGCGATTTGATATGGGGAGGAGGGGATTTCCCTGGCGCTGCTATTTTTTTTTACCTGACTCTCTCTCTCTCTCTCTCTCTCTCTCTCTCTCTCTCTCTCTCTCTCTCTCTCTCTCTCTCTCTCTCTCTCTCTCTCTCTCATATTAGGGTACGGTTCAATTAACTCCCACGCTCAAAAATAGAAAATTCTGCCAAATGTTTGATTGGTAAGCATGAATAGGTTATGTAAACAACAATAAAGTGAGGAAAATACACAAACCTAACCTAACCTCTACCCAAAACCCTAAACCTAACCCTAAACCTAACTTCTACCCCAGCCCCTAAACCTAACCCTAAACCTAACCTCTACCCCAAACCCTAAACCTAACCCTAAACCTAACTTCTACCCCAGCCCCTAAACCTAACCCTAAACCTAACCTCTACCCCAAACCCTAAACCTAACCCTAAACCTAACTTCTACTTCAGCCCCTAAACCCAACCCTAAACCTAACCTCTACCCCAACACCTAACCCTAACCCTAACCTCTACCCGAACCCCTAAACCTATCCTCTACCCCAGCCCCTAAACCTAACCCTAAACCTAACCTCTATCCCAACCCCTAAACCTAACCTCTACCCCAAACCCTAAACCTAAACCTAACTTCTACTCCAGCCCCTAAACCCAACCCTAAACCTAACCTCTACCCCAACACCTAAACCTAACCCTAACCTCTACCCCAACCCCTAAACCTAACCCTAAACCTAACCTCTACCCCAAACCCTAAACCTAACCTCTACCCCAAACCCTAAACCTAACCCTAAACCTAACTTCTACTCCAGCCCCTAAACCCAACACTAAACCTAACCTCTACCCCAACACCTAAACCTAACCCTAACCTCTACCCCAACCCCTAAACCTAACCTCTATCTCAACCCCTAAACCTAACCTCTGCCCCAACCCCTAAACCTAACCCTAAACCTAACCCCTACCCCAACCCCTAAACCTAACCCTAACTGTCACTATCAAACTAACTCAATTTCAAAAATGAGTCTTATGAGTAATTCTTATCAGGAGTCTAAGCCAAATGCATCCTGTCGGTTTTTACTGAAGTTACAGTAACACTCAAGATGTTTCCAAAACTGAAAGTCTCTTTACAATGTGAGGGCTGTCATCAGATCTTCTGAGAGGTATTTAATTTATTGAAAGTCTCACTCAAAGATTAACAGGTAGGAATACTTTCCCCCTTCATGTCTGTATACATTTACAGACACAGGCTGGCAACCTCTATGGGATCCAGCACATAAAACAAGCAGCAGATACTGATCAGGAACAAACGGGACTCCACAGCATCGCAGCTTCCACACGAAGGGTGATAGAAAAGGCTGATTTATGAAAAAAGCCTCACATGTCCCATGTATTGTCGTTCTCACAGGAGAGGGAATTCTTCATACCATGCTATCCTTTGTACTCTACTGAGAATGCTTGTAACCTCAAGGCCAGCGTTCCAGTGTCTCCAATTTAGACACTTCAATAGGCGAGGAAAATGTATTTTGGGTGAGTAAAATGCAACTCTGAGTACTTTCAATAAATACTGTACTTATTTTAATGCTGATTTATGAGGTATGCATTAACTAGAGACTTACATTTTAACTCCAATGTTACTTTGAACTACTGTACAAAAACTTGGTTTACAATAAAAACAACAATTATTCTTATTTGCTTTATTGACCACAAAGAATATGGCTGTGAAGCAGATGGAATATACTTAATGTCTGCATGCACATACTATATATTTCTAATATTAAAAAATATTATTATATTCCTTATGGATCGCCTTGCTACAGCAATATAAAGCATCCTGCCTCTCCAAACACAGACAATTGTATTTATTCAATAGATTTCAGGTGACAGATTGGAAGGTTAAATTGAAGTGGAGAAGACAGTTACTTATTCATCACAAACATGCACTGGTCATGTGTTTCTGGCAGTTCTGAGGTTCATTCTCTAGCTACCAGATGCAGGATATTCACAATTGACTATTGAGACGCTGGGAACCAATGGAGTACAAGCAGATTGATAACATGCACACTCAAGCTGTGTTCTTGATGCTTTCAATTGAAACATCATGCAGATTTTTTCAATGTATAAAACACCCGGCAGCAGAGTGGAGGGGACAGCAGACACACAACCCTGGTTAATACAGCGCAGCAGAGTGGAGGGGACAGCAGACACACACCCCTGGTTAATACAGCACAGCAGAGTGGAGGGGACAGCAGACACACACCCCTGGTTAATACAGCGCAGCAGAGTGGAGGGGACAGCAGACACACACCCCTGGTTAATACAGCACAGCAGAGTGGAGGGGACAGCAGACACACACCCCTGGTTAATACAGCGCAGCAGAGTGGAGGGGACAGCAGACACACACCCCTGGTTAATACAGCGCAGCAGAGTGGAGGGGACAGCAGACACACACCCCTGGTTAATACAGCACCGCAGAGTGGAGGGGACAGCAGACACACACCCCTGGTTAATACAGCGCAGCAGAGTGGAGGGGACAGAAGACACACACCCCTGGTTAATACAGCGCAGCAGAGTGGAGGGGACAGCAGACACACACCCCTGGTTAATACAGCGCAGCAGAGTGGAAGGGACAGCAGACACACACCCCTGGTTAATACAGCGCAGCAGAGCGGAGGGGACAGCAGACACACACCCCTGGTTAATACAGCGCAGCAGAGTGGAGGGGACAGCAGACACACACCCCTGGTTAATACAGCGCAGCAGAGTGGAGGGGACAGAAGACACACACCCCTGGTTAATACAGCGCAGCAGAGTGGAGGGGACAGCAGACACACACCCCTGGTTAATACAGCGCAGCAGAGTGGAAGGGACAGCAGACACACACCCCTGGTTAATACAGCGCAGCAGAGCGGAGGGGACAGCAGACACACACCCCTGGTTAATACAGCGCAGCAGAGCGGAGGGGACAGCAGACACACACCCCTGGTTAATACAGCACAGCAGAGCGGAGGGGACAGCAGACACACACCCCTGGTTAATACAGCACAGCAGAGTGGAGGGGACAGCAGACACACACCCCTGGTTAATACAGCACAGCAGAGTGGAGGGGACAGCAGGGTTGTCACCTTCACACTTTGTGTTCGTTTTTAGAGTTAATGCTGGCGCTGGTGTTGGTGAAGGTGTGTTTTGCGGTGCTTTTGATAAATTCAGAAATATCATTGGTATTTAGGGGAGTTGTGAAGCAGTGTTTATTTGGAAGCAGTGGCTCGGTATAAAACCACAGATTTGAAATGTTTAGTATTGTTTTTGTGTAACTGTTTTGGTCCTTGTGCCTGTTTGTTTGTTTTGGCCCTTGTGCCTGTTTGTTTGTTTTGGCCCTTGTGCCTGTTTGTTTGTTTTGGCCCTTGTGCCTGTTTGTTTGTTTTGGCCCTTGTGCCTGTTTGTTTGTTTTGGCCCTTGTGCCTGTTTGTTTGTTTTGGCCCTTGTGCCTGTTTGTTTGTTTTGGCCCTTGTGCCTGTTTGTTTGTTTTGTTTGCTGTTTTATTATTAAACATGCTCAAAAGCGCTTGACCTTGCAGCGTCTGTTTCTGGGTCTCCTTCCTGATCTCCACCAGCCTGGGCTGTGATGCTATCCTTACCACAACATGAAATAAAAACGCAGTTAACATGAAAAACTAGTGCACACCAAGACAACAATAAGACAGTAGAAACAATAACATCATGTGCAGCAGTCATACTCTTCTGAAACACAGCTGAACACAGGGGTTTTCAATCTTTAAACGGTACCACTTCTGTCTGGCGGGTTCAGCTCACGCACCCCTTTACAATTGTTGCTCTACTGAATCGCACCACAGTTGCAATGCTATTTTTTTATTTAATATATCATTCTTGTCACAGCAGTTTGGGACTGACAAACTGCTGTTTTAGGACAGAATACCAAGCAGTAATTCATTAACACTTTGCGGTCCATTGTCGGACTGGGTCCGACATTGCAATTATTCCTCACAGGTCCTTTGTCGGACTGGGTCCGACATCATTATAGCAACGCAATAAACGGGTGTTTAGTCGTTTTTTCTCCGGAAAAAGCCGAGAAAACCATTCAATTGCCGAGTGGGAGCGACAGGAGCCGAGACAAGTCGAAAAAAAAAAAAAGGCTTATCTCATGAATAGTCATACATGGTATCAGGTATCAGATAACGGGGCGTTCATAGTAAACAAGCTGGCTGAGTGCGTCAGCGCACAGAGACTATCATGGACATTTGCAGAGCTTTTTTCAGATGTTATAGTAATAAAATAATGACTTGGATCGCATTATTGAGGAGTTTGGTGATAAAACGAGTGATCCAGAGATGGTCGATCGGTATGTACGACTATTATTATTATTATTATTATTTATTTCTTACATAGGTGAACGCTATAGCAAACGAAAGGGTGGGTCGGGGCTGGAGATGCCTAGTGAGTGCTTTGTTGATATGCAGGGCCATTTAATCCCGTTTGACTGTGAAAAAAAATACTTTTAAACAGCGCGTATCAAATTAACTTAATTAATAAATGGACTGCAAAGGGTTAAACTTTTAATTACAGGTCGGATGCACAGAATAAAAAAATCTACTTCAGAATCTCTTTGGAAACATAAAATGTATACATTTCTGACTTGAGAAAAATCCACAGGATAATCTGGATGTCCTTTATCAAACATCGAAAACATTTCAACCAATCGCTGTTACTGTTACTAAAATACAGCCGCACCTACAATGAGTGGAAATCCTCTCAATCGAAATCACGCATGCGTACAGTGGATGATAACTTTGAATATTACAGGTGGATGATAATATACAGAGTTATTAGAAAATACGTTTGCCACATGAACGCACCATATCATTGATGAGGTCAACTTACTTTCTAATCACCCTGTATAAATACAGTTTATTCAAGATCATCATTTTCTTTTACTTTCATTTTTGAGTCATTGTCATGCACATTTAGGAAGCTATAATATTTAACATTAATACCTCAATATCCTAGCCAACACCCCCACTATGCTGGTAAAATACAAGCATTAGTTAATATTCATTTCTCAATATAAAGGACGATGCCTCCATTATGTGATTAATATTTAAATATAGATATAGTCCTTAAATGTTTCATATTCATTATAGAATTATATTCACCATTCTACTTATCAAATACAGTCAACCTCGGTTAACTCGACACCCCACAGGGGATGCCATTTAGTATCAACTTACCCAAGGTGTCGAGTTAACCACGGGATGGCATTAACATGCATAGAAGTAACAGAACTCACATGTTTACAGAATTACAAGTTTATTTTTAGTTAAATGTCCTTATGAAAACAGTTGAAAGAACTGTTTTCAATTAAAATAAGAATGAACAAAATAACGACAGTGTTATTTTTACAAAAACAATTCAACCACAAACTGTTGACTATACTTTTAGTTACTGGCTTGTATGGTCTAATTTGACGGCTTAAATAGCAATAGTTAACAAATGTACATTATACAGAATTAACTCGGTGAACAAAAGCAATAATAACAACAGTTTCACACAGAAATCAAGCAGTCGATTGTTTCGCATGTAAAAACACGCACTTTGAAAGTTGTGCTGACAAGCTTGTTATCCCGAATAACCCAAGCTTTAAGCCAACTGAAATTTTTCACTTCTCACTCATTATGAACTAACACTGTAACCAGCAGCACTTGGTAGTTGTGAATGAATGAATGAATGAATGAACAAACAATCTGTTTCCAGTCAGAGGTCAGTCAAGTGAAACAAGAGTCAAGCAGAGTTCAGACACAAGAAACGTCAGTGTCAAGTTATCCACTAGTCTTTTTAATAGCTTTTATCCCTTCGGTACGGGCAATAAATGTCGAGTTACGAGTAAAGTGTGGTGTCGAATTAAAAAAATAAGAGGCAGGATGCGTATATTTTATATGGAGAAAATCCGGGACCAAGACTGTCTGTCGAATTAAGCGAAGGTGTCGAATTATCCACCAGTCGAGTTAACCGAGGTTGACTGTATCAAAAGAACTAGGAACATAACAGAAAATAAATATGAGGCTAGGCTATAAAAATATGCTTTTCAGATTCTAGATCAAGAGCGGTCAACCAGTCAAATAACTATGTCAATAAACTAACATTCGTATATACATTTAAGGATCTCAAATTAATCATAAATGCTTACTTTAATACTCATAATGGGCAAAAAGAAACTAACACATAAAAAATGATTAAGTTTATTAAGCTAACAAAAATAAGTAGAATATATAAGTTAGGAATCATGGTAACAGAATTATAATTCTTGACAAACAAAAATAAAACATTTCCATAAACACTGTCTGGTTACACGTGCGCGCAGGACTCCTAGCACGCTACGTACAGTAACGGGTTAAGCAGTGTCTGGTTACATGTGCGCGCAGGACTCCTAGCACGCTACGTACAGTAACGGGTTAAGCAGTGTCTGTTGTATTGGAAGGAAGACTGCATTTTTGTTACATCAAGTTGAGAGAGAGAGAGAGAGAGAGAGAGAGCGAGAGAGAGAGAGATAGATAAGTAACTTGAACTGCAACTGTTTAAGATCTGAAAACAAGTAAAAATGTCTAATTAAGAATTATTTTTTGCAGCGATTGCTAATTTGAGTCAAATTAACCATGAGAGACGGAATCGGTCCTTCCAAGGTTCAAAGATGTCCTCTCTGAGCTTGGTGTAGAGAAGTTATTTATGGCATCCTTTTTGATTTTAGGTTGTTTCAAGGATTCAGTTTGGCAGATGACTTTTAACAGTCTAATTTCTTACTCTTTCCCCCCACAAGGGCTGATGTCCTTACAGTTCAGGATTGTGGTTATATTCCTCTGTGAATTTGCTGGTGTTGTTTAAGGAATCCTAACCGACTGAAACTCTTCTCACATTCTGTACACCGATATGGCTTCTCTCCAGTGTGAATGCACTGGTGTGTTTTAAGACTTGTTAAATGATAAAAACTCTTGCCACATTCACTACAATGATGTGATTTCTCTCCTGTGTGAGTTCGCTGGTGTGTTTTAAGGCTTGTTAAATGGTAAAAACTCTTCTCGCATTCACTACAGTGATATGTTTTTTCTCCTGTGTGAACGCGCTGGTGGTTCTTGAAGTGCCCTGATTCATTGAAACTCTTCTCACATTCAGTACAATGATAGGGTTTCTCTCCTGTGTGAATTCGCTGATGTGTTCTAAGGTGTCCTAACTGACTGAAACTTTTATCGCATTCAAAACAGTGATATGGTTTCTCTCGTGTGTGAATTCGCTGGTGTGTTTTAAGGCTTTGTAACTGATGGCTTTTCTCCAGTGTTTCTTCAAAATTCGTAACTGACAAAGTCTTTCCACATTCCGCACAGTGATGTGGTTTAACTCCTGTGTGAACTCGCTGGTGTCTTTTAAGGTATCGTAATTCATTGTAACTTTTCTCACAGTCAATACAGGGATACAGTTTCACTCCTGTGTGAACGTGTTGGTGTCTTTCAAAGCTTACTATAGAAGTGAAACTCTCCCCACACTCAGTACACTGATGGCAGCTGCTTGTGTGTTTGGAATGGTCAGACACAGAATCCTGAATGGCCTCGAATGATGAAGGTTCCTCTTCATAGACCTCCTCAGGTTCCTCCTCTTTAATTTGGACAAGTTCCACTTCAAAGACCTCTTCTTTAATATGGACAGATTCCAGTTCAGGGACCTCCTCTTTAATGTGGACGTGTTCCATCTTTGATCCTTGCCTCAGACCAAAATAATCCAGTTTATCTTTCCCACCTCTGAAAAGCAGAACAGAAGCTTTAAAATGTAATCCTACATTTAAAAAATCACTGCATATATATTACAGTGACATAGATGTAGATTATTTTCATATTTTAGTCTTTTTTGTAAATAGAAATCTGTGGTCCGTATTCATTTACCAGGCGTTTAGACGTGGCTAAGAGTTACATGTGTGCAAATTGGAGTTAAACACGTCTGGCTCAAATGGCTTTCAATGAAACTTCAACCAATACTCACAAACCGACTCAAACACCCTTTCAGCTAAGTGCATCTAAATGTGATAGGCAGGGTTTAGCTGTGAATACTTTATTGAGGCACCCTACGATTTGACTGGCAAAAGACAATATTGGATTAGTGGAGGTCACAAAGAAAACTCTTTTCAGCTTGGTACGGTTACCTTTTCACTTTAGTTTTTTGTTTAATAATTTACCTTTCTGAGGCATTTCAGCCCTTCATTAGAAGTATTTTCTTTATTTTGTTTTCAGGGGACCATTTTTAATGGCATGTGTGCAACGTTGCACTAAATTTCTTGAATACAATGTTTAACTTTAAGGTACATTTTTACACAACAGTGCTCACACATGTTTGGTCACCATCACAACTGCTGCATGTTAATACAGCACCTCTGGATTTCCAGGCATTTGTATTCCATCAGATTGTTACAGTCCTTGTGATCTACAAGTGCAGTGATTTGTCATGTGCCACCTTCTCACCATACACAAGCTGATTGTGTCGCCCAGTGAGAGACCATGGCGGATGAAGAACTGGCCGTTTTATGTGCTTGCACAGCTGTTGCTCTGATTTTAAAGAGAATGAAAAGTAGAATAGGAAAATCTGGGTAAGAGAATGGATTCAAAACAGGGAGGAAAGGGGGGCTTTTCATAATTTAATGGCACAACTGTGCCATGAGGATTTGAGTGGTTACAGCAATTTTGATGAGCTGCTGGGAAAAGTGAGTGGTAAAATCACTTACTGAAACACATGAGAGGAGCCATTCCAGTACTACACATTCTAAAAGGGATGAATATGCAGGCTGTGTGCTCATTCACTTAACTGTCACTTTCCAATAATAAACTCTGTAAATGTAATTTTACTTCTAGGTCAGCAGTGTGGAGTAGTGGTTAGGGCTCTGGACTCTTGACCGGAGGGGCGTGGGTTAAATCCCCAGTGGGGACACTGCTGCTGTACCCTTGAGCAAGGTACTTTACCTAGATTGCTCCAGTAAAAAAACCCAACTGTATAAATGGGTAATTGTATGTAAAAAATAATGTGATATCTTGTAACAATTGTAAGTCGCCCTGGATAAGGGCGTCTGCTAAGAAATAAATAATAATAATAATAATAATAATAATAATAATAATAATAATAATAATAATAATAATGAGTTAATTTGAGAGCTTTCACAAGTACCTGTTTGTTACTTTGTAGTTCTGGAACATTAAACAGTTATGTTTCCCCGATACAAAAAACACTGCAAACTTTTCGCACTGGGGTAAATGCTTTCTGAATATGGCCTTAGAGATGATTTTATTCATGAAGTGGCACAAATATGATACATTTAAACTGGAGTTCCAAAAACAGTTATTTTCTTAAATGATCATTAAAGGACAGTAGAAAGGATTCATTTCATTTTTCATGCTCCCATGAATTTTAGGCTATATAACAATGAAGCATTGAATTTCAGCTGAAATAAATTAAAGCAAAGTAATTATTAGGCATTAGGTAACTATTAATAAGACATTCCTTTAAATTAAAATATACACTAAAATGGTGTATAGCAAATAAGTTTGATGCTAAAACAACATACAAGGCAGTAAATAGTTTCCAATATATAAAGAAAACGTTGCTTAACAGTAGTCTTAAAGTTGATGGCAATTAATGTGAATGTGGGGGGGTGACAGGGAGGACAGATGTGTGCAGCTGGGATGCGCAAAAGAAGACATGTTGCTAGGCAACCAATTGAGCAGGTAGGCTGGCCCGACGCTGATCTGATTGGGATGTCCGGATTGGCTGGGGGGCGTGTCCAAGGGGCCTGCGCGCAGCTCAATAAGCGACTGCACCACAGCTTGAGGCGACTGCACCGCCATGCTACACAGAGGGGCGCTTTGTTTACATCGAGGAGAGTGCCCGCTCTGCAGGATAAACTACTACAGAACCCGAGATTTGAACAGAAGCGATATTAGTTATTTATTGGACATGCACAATCCATTGATTTGTGAAACTATTAAAACATGATAGTTGACAAACATGTTTACAATGATATAAATGAAATGTTTATATATGAGAATATCTGTACATTTTTTTTATTATTTTTAAATAAAATACAGACTGTAAATCGCATGGCAATGTGTTTATTTCATTCATTTATGTATTTATTTTTCAGTGAGAGTAGTGCAGGGAAAGAATGTCCCCCCTCAAAAAATTATATATATATATATATATTTTATATACACACACACACGCACACACATGCACGCAAGCAAGCACACACACATACTCAAAACACATTCACACCCACACTGGCTATATTTGCATCCTGAGCCATTCGAAAACAAAAGGCATAATACCACAGTAGTGACGTCAGAAACTAGAGGAAAATATACTTTAACTTTGACCCATTCGACTCCTTGAGACCATCACTTTCAATTCAAACACAATACGTTAAAAAAAAAAAAATGATGTAAAGCTGGTACATTCATATCTCAGAGAATCTGGAGAGGAACGGGAAATTAAAACAAGGTAAAGGCAATCATCCAAATAAAAGCTGAAGCACTAATGTATAACGACCTAGAACGTCTGTACAGCACTGAAACACTACGTTTAAAAAAAAACAAAACTGTACGCTGAACCTCGTCTTCTTTAATATTAGCATCACAAGGGTATCCATGTATTATAAAATTAATAGATGGGCCTCTTCAGTGAGTTACGGGAAAACAACTCCATCTCGAGTTTCTGTGATAGTATATAATAGAAATAAAAGAAAACTATAACATTTGATGGAGACTACAGGAGGCTGTGTGGTCCAGTGGTTAAAGAAAAGGGCTTGTAACCAGGAGGTCCCCGGTTCAAATCCCAGCTCACCTCACTGACTCACTGTGTGACCCTGAGCAAGTCACTTAACCTCCTTGTGCTCTGTCTTATGGGTGAGACGTAATTGTAAGTGACTCTGCAGCAGATGCATAGTTCACACACCGTAGTCTCCAAGTAGCCTTGGATAAATGTGTATGCTAAATAAACAAATAAAGAAATAATACTACTGTAAATATTGTGTGCATTTTGGTAGAAAAACAGAGAAACTTGACAGGTTCACACAAGTCATCTAAAAATCTGGGATTCAGCAGTTACAAAACTGAAAGAACGTCAAGAAAAAGCAGAATAACACAAAGCAGCAGTAATAGCTGGCAATGATTTCATATCTGTGATTCACAAACTAAAACACCTGTACATCCAGAGCTGGATTCAGCGTTTAGAGAAAAAAAACTGCCAGAAGCTATTTTTATATTTGAATGACTTCCAAGAATTGCTTATTATAGTTGATTACACTAATTGATTGATTGTGTTCACTGTTAAATAAAACCACAATCCTACAAGTTATATTCTACTTTTTTGTGTGTGTTTTGTGCAACGGGGAGGGGGCAAGTATATTTTTAAGAAGGACAAGCAGATTTTTCTACCATTTGGTCCCTTGGACAACAAGTTTTTTTGTTATTAAAAATACAGTACTGAAAAAAACTAATTCATTAAAATAAGTAATCGGTAGACTTGTCCCTCGCTAATGCAAACACCATTATACCATACATTCAGATATCCCGGAGACAAGATATGTCCCCCAAGGACATCCAGTGAGTGTGACACTAGGTCACTGAATTGCATGATCCCAAGAGACACACTGAAAGACAAAAAAGGCAGCTACTCTGATACCAAAGACAGGACAGATACAGGCAGCCAATGAGATCACTAAAATGAAGTACATGGTTAAAACGGGGCATAGAAACTCATACTCCGAGTTTAAACTAACTGCAATCCATCAGGTGGAAAAGGATGTGAAGCATTCACAATTACATAAAAACTCCAGTGGTTCCAAATGCAAGATGTGGGCTACAGTATACCAACAGAAAACAAAAGTAGCAGATAGGCATACACTGTAAAACAATTATGAAAATGTAAAAAGTATTGTGTAAAGTGTGTGCAGTATATGTAAGGTACGGTATAGTATCATACTAGCTACTGGAGAACTTCAGGACTGCTCCTTCTCTCACTGCCTTCCACCGCATCCTCAAGACTGCACTTGTAGATCTCTTGATCGACCCCTCCTACCATGTACTGTATTCACCTGACCTCAGCACAAGCACCACGTCACTGGATACTCATCGGATGCACTATCTTTGCGCTATTGCACTACTATTATGTCACTGTAGAGGGAATTGTTGTATTCCTAACTTGTTGCATTATTTCATAATGTATTTTAGTGGTATAATTTGCACTTGCTGTAAACTATACTGTGTTTAAATATTGATTTTGAACTGTAACCCTGTAATCCCTGTAACAACGTGATGCCCCCTGTAGCACACACCATGCCATCGCACCTGAGCCTAAAGGCTACAGTAAAAAGAAAGTGTGCTACAGGTATTCATTTCACTTTACTACTGCTGTACTGCAGAGGCCTACATATTTATATTTTTACATAATGTAATGTGTACATAAAATACATTCATGTTATTTCAGCGCAATGACTTACGCATTTAAAATAAACTGAGCACTAGAAATGTATGTGTGATGTTTTTTTTTTTTTTTTTAACCGGACACCTTGTTATTTTGGACAACTTGTCTGTCTCCCGACACGTCTGGTTTATTGAGAGACTTCTGTATCTTTTTTTAATTTAAAAATGTAATTTTAAAGTATTGGTTGATTACAAGCGATTTGTGGCCAGGTATAGAGAAGAGCTCTATTCACTGACAACCTGTCATTCCTCACAGGTTGTAACAATTGTAAGTCGCCCTGGATAAGTGCATCTGCTAAGAAATAAATAATAATAATAGTATATAGTCATAACTTTAATTACAACCATAAATATAAACATTTCAATATATACTTTGATGTGTATGTGTTTTTTTTTTTTTTTTTTTTTTAACTTTTGTAGTAAGTCTTTGCGATGTTAAAATGTTATTTGCTTATTTGAGGTTTATTTGCTTAGAAGATACTAACCAGGGCTGTGAGTATCAGCATGTAATATAAAGAGTGTGTGTGTGTCTGTAGATATGGTTTAAACACTGGCATTGCAAACAGTTTAAACATTCATAAAAAATTACCAAAAGCACATCCCTAATATATATATATATATATATATATATATATATATATATATATATATATATATATATATATATATATATATATATATTATGATGGTACTGGCATGAGTGTTCTTTTTTGCACCACACCCACAACTGAACTTGAGAGAATCATAGAATACAGCTGTGTACTGCATAAGAATATTTCAAAGTGTTACATTTATCTTAGAACACGGGTCAAAGTGAACAGTGCAGTTATATTTTACCAACAGTTCCTACAATACAGAACATTTGAATTGCCAGCTTTAAAAGGGTTATGAGAATAGCAGTAAGTTATGAAAATCTGTTTCTATTATTATTCATTCGAAAAATGTGTGAAGGCTATTAAAGATGAACTCATTGTTAACGACTGCATCAGACCATTCACATTTATCAAGAAGTGTAAACGATCAGTTACACTGAGCTGGCTTCCCTTTCAGACTAGTGCTGGGATCCGAATGAATATTTTTGACATGTATTCGGATACAAAAATCAGATGTTTGTATTCGCTACAAATTACACAAATACCTTGCACTTATTTACCATCTCATCAGAATTTGCGCGACAATTAAAAAAAAAAAGGCAAATGAATGAGATACGTGTGATATGTGAGATGAAATTTATATATATATATATATATATATAGTAGACAGCAAAAAGTAAACAAACCAGACTTTGTGCACACACGCATAGAGTGATCTCAATGGAAAGCCATCTGGGACAAAAATTCTTTGTGCTGCTTTAGAGGAGAAATCTCATGGGACAGAAAAAAGGTAAGCACGTCATGCAGAAATGCCTCGATTAAACAGTACCCAACTTACTGAAAATGTTGTGTAGTGATTTTTATATAGATTGTATATATTATATATATATTTTTATTGTAACTTCCGGTTATGTGGAATGTAATAAACGAGAAGCAAAATGGTGAATTGTTTTCCCCTTCACTTTACAACACCATTTCCACGTTTGTTTTATTTGAAGTGTTTAAAGTTAAATTTCAGTTTGTTTGCTTGTTCAGCTACAATAAGGCACAAGTAAACCTCATGTTATTACTTTATGAAAACGAGTCGATGGCCACTGTTTAAAGTGAAGAAACGGCAAGGAATGAAAAAAAGAACGTTATGTACTATTTATTTCGGGAATAAACAAAACAATGTTTAACTTTAGCTGCTATTTGGCATCCTTTGTTTTGTAGTTAATTTACTGGAGTAAAGTAAGTCCTACACATCTTATTCTTTACTCCTAGGATATTTCTCTATTTTAACGTGTTACATATTGTAAGGTCTTGCTGTAAAATAAAGGCAGGCACACACATAGGGGCCACGGCAGTTCCGTAGCGTTAGCTCAGCCTTCAGCTGCCGAGGAGGACACGGACAACATGCCCCACATGTCGACCTGTTCCTATCCAATTTTAAATAACTTTAGCATAACAGAGGCAGAAGTGTTAAAGGGACTAGGAGCCCTTAAAATAAACAAATCCCCTGGGCCGGATGAGATCCTCCCAATAGTACTCAAAGAAATGAAAGAAGTTATTTACAAACCGCTAACCAAGATCATGCAACAGTCTCTTGACACAGGGGTTGTACCGACAGACTGGAAAATAGCAAACGTAATACCAATCCACAAAAAGGGAGACAAAACCGAACCAGGTAACTACAGACCAATAAGCCTGACTTCTATTATATGTAAACTTATGGAAACTATAATAAGATCCAAAATGGAAAATTACCTATATGGTAACAATATCCTGGGAGACAGCCAGCATGGTTTTAGGAAAGGGAGATCATGTCTAACTAACCTACTTGACTTTTTTGAGGATGCAACATTGAAAATGGATAACTGCAAAGCATACGACATGGTTTATTTAGATTTCCAGAAAGCTTTTGACAAAGTCCCGCATAAAAGATTAATTCTGAAACTGAACGCAGTAGGGATTCAAGGAAATGCATGCACATGGATTAGGGAGTGGTTAACAGGTAGAAAACAGAAAGTACTGATTAGAGGAGAAACCTCGAAATGGAGCGAGGTAACCAGTGGTGTACCACAGGGATCAGTATTAGGTCCTCTGCTATTCCTAATCTACATTAATGATTTAGACTCTGATATAGTAAGCAAACTCGTTAAATTTGCAGACGACACAAAAATAGGAGGAGTGGCAAACACTGTTGAAGCAGCAAAGGTCATTCAAAATGATCTAGACAGCATTCAAAATTGGGCAGACACATGGCAAATGAAATTTAATAGAGAAAAGTGTAAAGTATTGCATGCGGGCAATAAAAATGTGCATTATAAATATCATATGGGAGATACTGAAATTGAAGAAGGGAACTATGAAAAAGACCTAGGAGTTTATGTTGACTCCGAAATGTCTTCATCTAGACAATGTGGGGAAGCTATAAAAAAGGCTAACAAGATGCTTGGATATATTGTGAGAAGTGTTGAATTTAAATCAAGGGAAGTAATGTTAAAACTCTACAATGCATTAGTAAGACCTCACCTAGAATATTGTGTTCAGTTCTGGTCACCTCGTTACAAAAAGGATATTGCTGCTCTAGAAAGAAGAGCGACAAAGAGTACAAAGAAGAGCGACCAGAATTATCCCGGGTTTAAAAGGCATGTCGTATGCAGACAGGCTAAAAGAAATGAATCTATTCAGTCTTGAACAAAGAAGACTATGCAGCGATCTGATTCAAACATTCAAAATCCTAAAAGGTATAGACAATGTCAACCCGGGGGACTTCTTTGACTTGAAAAAAGAAAAAAGGACCAGGGGTCATAAATGGAGATTAGATAAAGGGGCATTCAGAACAGAAAATAGGAGGCACTTTTTTACATAGAGAATTGTGAGGGTCTGGAACCAACTCCCCAGTAATGTTGTTGAAGCTGACACCGTGGGATCCTTCAAGAAGCTGTTTGATGAGATTCTGGGATCAATAGTTATGAAACAAAAGTATAGAAAATTATTCCCCACAAACTTTGCTTTTGTGACCAGGACAGTGATATTTTGAAATTTACCTATTTTCCAGAACATTCCAGATAGATTCAGTGCTGAGTAAACTTGGAGTAACTTCTAGAACTTTCCAGTAATATAAATAGTAGTATAAATACAGGGGCCTTAAGCCCACCAGTTCAGTTTAGTTCCAGCTGCCTAAGTGGATACATATCTGCATTTTTCTGAGATGGCATCAAGAGTCTGCAAGCATCCGGCAGACGCATTTTGCTATGTCTGCGGCCAATTTATCAAGACAAGAGCGAAAAAGTACTCCGTGGAAGCATCTGCTAAGATGTGTGAGGCCTACAAGACATATTTCGGCATGCCTGTCGGGGATCAAGACAAACCCTGGGCACCTCATTTCACCTGCGAGCACTGCAAAAAAAAACTCTGGAAGGTAAGATGGACAATTGTTGCTTGGAATTTTATGTTATAAAATTTGTTAAAATTTTTAAAATTGTAAAAGTTTTTAATTTTAAAATGTTTTACAATTTTCAATGTTATTGAAAAAATATATCATATATGAAAAATGTTGCGAGAATCTCTTACACATTAGTCATGGGTGAAATAAATGTATTTTTGTAGGATGGTACAGAGGGGAAAAGAGAGCCATGAAGTTCGCTATCCCAAGAATTTGGCGGGAACCCACTGACCACTCAAGCAACTGCTACTTCTGCATGGTGGACCCTTCCAAATGTCAGACTGGCAAGAATGCACCTGCTATCACGTATCCGGACCTTCCTTCATCCATCACCCCGGTGCCACACTGCCATGAGCTCCCCGTACCCACTCCTCCGGATAGAGAGCAGTCGTCTTTAGAAGAGAGCAGCAAGTCAGAGAGTGAGGAAGACGTTTTAGATCCAGATGACAAATTTCAGCAGTGGAGCTGAGGAGAAAAACCCATACTACCCCAACCAAAAAGACCTCAATGACTTGATTAGAGATCTTGGTCTCACCAAGTCCAATGCCAAGCTTTTGACGTCTAGGCTCAAGCAGTGGAACTTCGTGGAAAGTCGCAGATAAGAGGAAGCGTCACCAACCTTTTTCCAGCTTCTTCACCCGTCAAGATGGGCTCTGCTTCTGCCACAATGTGACCAGTCTGTTCGAGGCAATCGGAATCGCCTGTAACCAGAATGAGTGGCGCCTCTTCATTGACAGCTCATCCAGGAGCCTCAAAGCCGTGCTGCTCCATAATGGTAACAAGTACCCGTCTCTTCCCCTCGCTCACTCGGTGCACCTCAAAGTGGATTACAACAGCATCAAGACCTAGCTGGACGCCTTGAAGTATGATGAGTACGGCTGGGAGGTCATAGATGGTAGATGGAAGTCGGTCAGTTCGGAAGGGGGCGGAGCCATGGCACCCGAGCTCAGTGACCCAGACGGTAAGCGGCGTGGCATCCGAGGACTGGAGGAGCGGATGCGCTCGTTAACCTCGGGGTCATGGGCGAGGGTATAAATAGGGGGCATGGCTTGAGTGATCTGTTCCTTTGCATATGGTTAAAACATATAACCGAGAAGGAGCCCGAAACGTGAAAGCGACCGTGAGTGTTTTGTGTCTGTGTCCTAACACTGTGTGTCTTGTGTGTTGTTGTCTCACTAAGATTACTGAGCACGATCCGGAGCTGCAGCCGCAGGCCAGTGAAAACCCGGACTTCACCACTCACCTGTCTCACTTTCGGAACTGTCTCTGTGTTTGCACCTTTTAACACTTGTATCACGCACTGTCTTTGTGTTCGTGTTTAGTGTGGGTGTCGGAACGGGACTTTGGGGTTGCGGGTCAAACCCGTAGGATTACAATTAGAAGTGATACACGCCGCTGTATCACTTCCAGCACTATTATTATTTACAGGTTTTGCCTTGAGGCTCTGGACATTTATTAAATTAAATAAACACCCTTGCACCTGTACCAACGTCTGTCTGTGTGATTATTCTGCACTGCACTCACCTGCACGTCATTACCACTTTGCCACAGTCTCCAAGGCGGTTTTACAAAGTTTCCATGCTATCTTTGCCTTTGGGACAGCAGGGACACCAAGGCGCACTACCACAGGCGGGACTGGCCACAGCGGACCGAGTTCTCTGTGGGGAGGAACAACGTCAAGTGGGAGCCACTGGTGGACCCCCGGAAGGTGCTGATGCCACCACTGCACATCAAATTGGGCCTTATGAAACAATTTGTCAGAGCTCTAGATAAGGAGTCGGCAGCCTTCAAGTACCTTCAAGACTTCTTCCCTAAGCTGTCTGAGGCAAAGGTCAAAGCCGGTGTCTTCGTCGGACCACAGATAAAGAAGATCCTGGAGTGCAATGAATTCCCCAAGAAGCTCACTAGTAAGGAGAAAGCAGGTTGGAACAGCTTTGTTGCAGTGGTTCGGGGCTTCCTGGGCAATCACAAGGCCGAAAACTATGTGGAGCTGGTTGAGAGACTGGTGAAGAACTACGGCACAATGGGCTGTAGGATATCCCTCAAAGTCCATATCCTTGATGCTCATCTTGATAAATTCAAGGAGAACATGGGAGCGTACTCGGAGGAGCAAGGCGAGTGCTTCCACCAGGATATACTGGACTTTGAACATCGCTACCAAGGACAGTATAACGAGAACATGATGGGAGACTACATTTGGGGGCTGATTCGTGAAAGTGATTTACAGTATAATCGTAAATCTCGAAAAACTACTCACTTCTAAATCTTTTGTAGTCATTTTTGTATTACTTTAGTACAAATACATGTTAATTTGGATTCATATGTTGTTTTTTTCTGACTTTATGTGAACGAAAAGACACAAATTCACCCGTTTTCTCATTGGAAATAGGTAAATTTCAAAATATCACTGTCCTGGTCACAAAAGCAAAGTTTGTGGGGAATAATAGCCATTTTCTATACTTTTGAGGCATAAGCAATTAGGAAATAACACTTACTACACAGGAACAAAAATTGTGTTACATAGTGTTATTTTTTCTATAGTTTAGCACCTGTGTACTCTACTTAATCAAAACCATGTGGACAGTCCAGTTCGTTTACATTCTTCAGTGTTAGCTGCAGGGGGATCACATAGGCCCCTTTAAATGATAAGACATGCATTGTTCACTTTAGGTTTTCTTCAAAAAACATTATTGGTCAACGAGTTTGTTTTTTATATACACACACACACACACACACACACACACACACATATATATATATATATATATATATATATATATATATGTGTGCATATAAAATCCCAACACGCTGACCAAGTGTTTATATAATGTTTAGGCCATAACCATAGGTTCCGATGTGATACGACTCAGAACATGAAAATAAAGCATAACTAATTTTTATCTGCCTCTCTTAATACTTACACATTTTAAATATAAACACTTTAAAATGCATTTCAAACAGTTTGAATGTTTTGTTTACAAGTGACCTGTAGTTATGCAGTCCATATGGAGCGCTTACCGACAATTTCGCTTCGCTTCTCGAGTTATCCAGCACTAGCAGCCAAGAACCATAGCGGTTAAAAAAAAGACAATCATGTAGACAAAAAAAGGGAGAGAAATAAAGTTCAACTGCAGGTTGATTCTCAACAACTAATTTCATCTGTGTATGTTACTTTGGTAAACAAAGAAGCTTCCGTTTCCTGTGGGTGTCACATAGAATAAAGTCACCACGACTTCCGCGTAACGTTGCTTTCCACTGTGATAAGGCGAGGTACAGGACAGCAGGTGCTTTGTCTACAAAAAAGGAAAGCAGTGAAAAACAAAAAGCCGGTTGTGGATTTGTTGTTTTAAAAAAGAGAAGTCTGTCCCACAAGTGCAATGATCTATTCAGCGATACCAAGATATTTATTTAGTGAGCAAGCAGCCCGAGTGAGGTTATCCAGCAGTTCTCCATACCCAGGCACCACTGTACCCAGAACCTCCCTGGTAATACGCACGAAACAAGCCCTTATTTTATTTATGTATTCTAGGTTTCGTGACTTCTTAAGCTGTTTTTGTTTGGCTGGGATGGTTTCTTTTTTTTGAGGTGGGGATTTTGCTGAATTTTGGTTGATTTGATATGGAATGACCCAATAAAAAAATATATTAAAAAAATGTGGTGATTGTGTTAAAGCACTGGATTATGGTAATTATGAAAAGTATGCATTTTCAACACAAACTGGTGTGGTATGTTACATATCCTGATATTGACTCCAAGGTGGAGTAGGTAATTAACATGTTCTTATTTTTGATTTGAATATCTTATATTTGGTGATAAACTCAAAACGTGCACATTTTATAAAATAATTTAAATATGTAATGCATTCTGAATGTAGATATAAAATATAAAATATGATTTTTCTTGTAGTGTAATTATTTACATTGTGTAACATGCGAAACCCGTATTGTGATGATCTGTAATTTGGAGACTCTAGATTATGTGCATATTCTTATTTTAAAATGTTGTAAACAGATTGTTTTCCTTAAAATGGTGTTGCCAAACATAATTAAATCTGCTCGACAAAACATGTGTTGATTCTTTAAGCCAGGCTAAACTAACACGGTACTAACTAGACTAAGTAAACCACCTGCCTGCTGCTAGGGCAGCAGTGTGGAGTAGTGGTTAGGGCTCTGGACTCTTGACCGGAGGGTCGTGGATTCAATCCCAGGTGGGGGACACTGCTGCTGTACCCTTGAGCAAGGCACTTTACCTAGATTGCACCAGTAAAAACCCAACTGTATAAATGGGGAATTGTATGTAAAATAACAATGTGAAATAATGTATAATGTGATATCTTGTAACAATTGTAAGTTGCCCTGGATAAGGGCGTCTGCTAAGAAATAAATAATAATAGCTGCTTACAAAGCAGATTAATAAGCTACACACAAGAAAACCTTGTCATGTATGAGCTACCAGATCAACCAGGATACAATGCATGATTGAAATGTCTCCAACAATTTACTAACCTTATACAATGTTACCTAGTTCATACTATAAGCATTTACTTTGGTTCATCATGGTTTTTACCCTGGTTTTACTTGCAAATGACTTCAAGCACAAACAAAAAAAAACCCAAAGCATTAATAAATGATACAAAATGAACAGGATTTCTGGAAAGTTTATTTGCCCTTAACACAGAGCACAAAACACAAATATTTTACATTGGAAAGTCATATAGATTGAATTTAACAAAACAACTGTAAATTACATACCAATGTCTATGTTCACTGTTATAAATGTAATATAAACATGATGGATATACAAAATATAAAAACAAGTATCTGTCCTTTTAGATTAAAACCATTGCACTGGTTCAGAAGCTTAGTGGCTTTGTGTGCAATGTGTTTTGCTACAGTCTTTTTTTAGGTTGTCCAGATGAGTAGGCATTTCTAGTTTTGGTATGCTGAGAGCAGCAAGACAATGCTGAACTATCAGCTGGCAGACCTCTACAAAGCACTACAAGGTGTTTTTAGGAATGGGTACAAATCCCATTCCACAGTGAGCAAAACAAAGTGTGAAAGTTAGTGAAACTGACAGTGTGTCATTAATCGTTAGTTACACAACGTATGGTTAGTATTGAGCCTGTACTCTACATACTCCAATTGCAAAGCTGTAATAGTAAATAAACACATGTTCTCTTGTCTGAAAAAGCCTGAGGATAACTCGATTTAAGAATTTGAGTTTGATTTCTAAGCCACTGTTTCTGGTGCTCCTTCACTATCACTTTGCATTGGTGTTCTTTTTGTCATTAAAATGCATTCTGCCACTGTTTGGCTGGGTAAATCATGGGAATTCAGCTTTACAAACCAGGTACAAGTACATGTCCAAATCTAAGCTTTTTGGCTGGAGGAGGGGTGGAGGGTTAGGGGTGTCTTGAAATGAGAACGCTGTGTATGTTTTCTGTAATTGATGATCATTTTGGGAGGACCCCTTAGTAAATTAGAGGTCATCCAAATGTAATCTAGTAAAACCTGTCTAATCTGGCGTGGCTCAAGACCTCGGGACGCTTGGGGTTATACAGTGTGCTAGTTTACTGGGAAATCTAATACTGTACCAAAAGGTATAAATGGCAAACTATTTGAACACTTTAAGAACTTTATTGCAGTTAATACAGTAGAAGTGCTGTGCAGGTATATTGCTCTGTAATTTAGTGTTTTACTGCAGATATATATGATACCTGAGGGACATCTGTGAATGTATGCAACATACTTGATTATACATTTAAAAAAAAAAAAATCACATGGTGACATACTGCACAGTAAGCTTCACATTGATTACATACAGATAGACTTACAAATCATACCGGATTCCAGAACAGACAGGATCGGGATTGTATAGAGGATCATATGAGAGGTGATGTGCTTGAGAGATGCCCAGCAATAGGCCTGCTTGTGCTTCATTCTCAACTCTCTAGCACAGTGCTTCAGGAGTGAATGTTTTTCTTGGTTATCCTGGACATGCTTCTTTTAAATCTACATAAAGAGAATTCAACACTTTAGTTCCAGCTCTCTTGGGTTTGTTGGGGATCCTTTCTTAAACAAGTCACTTTCTTGAAGAATGACATCCTCATGGGGGCTCAGTTAACAGATTTCACTCCTGTCTGTGCATCTGCTTGTGTTTTTTCAGGCTTCCCAGCTGATTAAAAGTCTGCTCACAATGGGTACAGTGATAGGGTCTGTCCCCCGTGTGAGTTCGCACATGGCTTTTAAGGGTTCCTAATTCATTGAAACACTTTCCACATTCAGAGCAGTGATAGGGTTTCTTTCCTGTGTGAATTCGCTGGTGTGTTTTAAGGCTTCCTAGCAGATTGAAGCTTTTCCCACACTCAGTACAGAGATAAGGTCTCTCTCCTGTATGAATTCGCTGGTGATTTTTAAGGTGTTCTGATCGATTAAAACACTTACCACAGTCTGTACAGTGAAACGGTTTCTCTCCTGTGTGAATTCGCTGGTGTTTCCTAAGGTTCCCTAATACATTGAAACTCTTTCCACATTCAGAACAGTGATAAGGCTTCTCTCCTGTGTGAATTTGCTTGTGTTTTTTAAGGGTTCCTAACAGATTGAAACATTTCCCACATACAGAACAGCAATAGGGTTTCTCTCCCGTATGAATTTTCTTGTGATTTTTAAGGTGTTCAGATCGGTTAAAACTCTTCTCGCATTCTGTACAGTGATATGGTTTCTCTCCTGTGTGAATTCGCTGGTGTTTGTTCAGGTTCCCTAATTCATTGAAACACTTTCCGCATTCAGAACAGTGATACGGCTTCTCTCCTGTGTGAATTCGCCGGTGTCTCTTAAGGGTTCCTAATTCTTTAAAACTCTTCCCGCATGCTGTACACGGATAGGGCTTCTCTCCTGTGTGAACTCTCAGATGCAATTTAAGCTGCCAGAACTGACAGAAAATCTTTCCACATTCGCTACAGTGATGGCCGCTATGTATTGATTTGGAATTACCTGGCAGTGGACCGTTAAGATTTACAGTCACAGGGGGTAAGGAAGAGATTGGTTTTTGTTCATATGAAGGGTGCATTTTGATAGCTTTCCTATAAGGGATGCATTGTTTCTGCTTATTGGACTCTTTTATTACTAAAGGGTCAGGCTTGGACACACTTGGTTCAAAGTGGACAGGTTCCAGCTCAGGGAGAACCACTTTAATGTAGATAGGTTCTAGTTCAGAGTGCTCCACTTTAATGTGGACAAGTTCCAGGTCAGGGGCCTCCTCTTTAATGTGGACAAGTTCAAATTCAGGGACCTCCTCTTTAATGTGGACAAGTTCAAATTCAGGGACCTCCTCTTTAATGTGGACAAGTTCAAATTCAGGGACCTCTTTAATGTGGACAAGTTCAAATTCAGGGACCTCCTCTTTAATGTTGACAAGTTCCATGTCAGGGACCTCCTCTTTAATGTGGACAGCTTCCATCTTTGATCCTTGTCTTATAAAAATAAAAGGCACTTTGTGCTCAGTATCTCTGCCCTGAAAAACAGAACAGAAGTGTTACAACGGGAAAAAGAAAGCAGATATTGTATTGTGGCATATATCTGGTCAATTGTCTCGTATTAACTTGTTTTTGAATAACAGTGTATTGGGTCACTAATGAATGGTGTGTGGGGCAATGTATTAAAGATTCAGTTCAATTTTGTGTTGGCATCATTTCTGTAAATGATTCCCATGAGTGTATACAGCAGCACAGCGTGACCTCTAGTGCTGCAATCTACCTGCTGCTGCACAATCGGCTGGACGCTGTGATTCATGTAAGAAGCTGGAGGGGACTGGAGTTTATTATTTATTTTTTAATGATGCCAATGTTTTGACAAAACATTGGCATGTTTGCTTTTCTTTGTTCAGCATATCTGTGAATGTCAGCCTCTTGTAAGTTATTGGAATTATTTGACATGAAAGTCCCTCTCAGACATCTTTTTATGTATTTGTAATTTGTTTTTGCACTGTATTTTGTCCACACTATTTCCAAAGCAGGCCAGGATTACAGAGGTTCAGTCCATGAAGGGCTGGTACTGAGCTGGTAGTTTATCTAACTCGACTAAGAAGACATTTCAGAATAAAATTCATCAACATTTGTATTTGGGGTTATTTTCTTTTTATTAAAAAAAATGGCACTTTGGAGTAAATAGCTTTGAGACTCTGGTCCATGGCCATTAAATCCCTTATTGCAAGCGTTAACCAAATACCAACATCAACTTCAGAACCTGTAGTCTTTTACTTGTGTTTATATACAGGCTGATTAGAAATAAGTTTAACACATCAACCCACCATACCACTGATGTGGCAAACATACTCTCTAAATCACCCTGTACAGTCGCCTCCGCTTAGAACAGGCGTGTTTGTGTTAACGTGATTTTCCCACAGTAAGCGATGGACGGTATAAACTCCCACAGTACAGTAAACAAAACAAACATGCGTGTACGTGGTTAAAAATCTTTATTAAGACACGCATTACACTAATAAAAAAAAATGTATTAAAACCTCTGAATGTAATAAAAAGTAAGTGCAAAACAGTATAGTCTGCAGTTTGTGCTTGACAGACCGGCCCCTCCATAGATAAGCAAAGCTGGGCGGCCGCGATCGGGAGAATGAGATGAGGGTATTTATTTCTTTGATGTTACAAGGGGTTGTAAGGAAACCTGGTCAGGATTGATACTGGTCAAAACAACCGATTTATTCTGCTGATGGAGTACCTACACTTCACATATAATAATACATATAACAGCGATTGATAAATGGCTGTGTTACTTGCAAGCGTATCAGCTATTGAGAGGAACAGTAGTTATCAGCGAAGTGCGAGAACTGCCAGACGCTCAACACAGCAAGGACAGTTTACGTGTTTTCAGGGTATTAGCACAGCAAAAGCAAATCAGCCAAAAACACCATTTCACTTTTAATTTGTAGTTCCCAACACTCTCAGGTTAAATGTAGAAAAAAAGTCAATACCTGTGTGACAGAAATATAAGAGTTCTGGTTGTAAATCTCCCTCCTGACCTGTGAGGGCGCTAAGTAGAGAAAGAGAAAGGCTTTCATTTCCTGGGTCGGGAAATCAGTCAGCCTGGAAGAAGGCGAGACTCCATTGCAGGAACGTATTGACCCAGAAGGTAAACGAGGTAGCAGCTGCAGGCAATAGAATCAGCTGCAATCGTTTACCAAGGGGTCATGCATAATAGCATAAAGGGGCCGGAGAATCGTAAATCTTTTCCTTCGTTTTTGGTTTCGAAATAGACCCGGAAGGACCCGTGCACTGTGTATTAAGAGTATTGTGAGTGTTTGTTTTGTTTGTCTTGTCTATAATTGTTACTTGTGTGTTTATAGACGGCTAACACGTTCCGGAGCTGTCGCTAAGAGCCAGCACTGAACCCGGAACAGCACTGCACTATTTGTCACTCTTTAAACTGTATCACCCACCACGAGCACTACAGCACGCACCCAGGACTGGTGACCGTGGTTGTATATGGTGGGAGAGATACTGTGTTTATTGTTTAGGGCTGCAATCCCTGTTACTGTTCTCTGTGTTTTACACATCGCTGTGTATAACCAGAGTTTATTATTTGGTCACCAGACCTGGATTATAACAAAAATAAAATAACTATTTTCCAAACCGGATTACAAATCTCTGCAACACCTCTGCACCCGTTCATAATGAGAAACCACTTTGCCACAACCTGTCATACAATACGAGAAATAAGTCGCCAAAGTAAGGCAAACATGTCCTAATCCTTTTTAAAAAGGCACTTTTATCCACGCATATGTTTATTACAGGACATCCGAGTTTAATGAAAATGAACTTGTTTTGTCAAAGTGGAAATATACTAGGGAACACATTTATTGTGATGACTATATCATTTATATGAAATGATTTATTTCTGTTTAAAATGGAACATTTGCCTGCAAAAAATATCTTTTTATATAAATATAAATATAAAGGTCTGGTATACGTGGGATTTGAAACTATAACCTTCAGTTTGCAAGGGTGTTAACTGTCAGTGCTACACGATTAGTTGAGAAAACAAGCAGTATTTTGAAAGATGAAGTCAGCCAGCTGAAATTCTCGGGACTTTGTTATACTGGAGTCATCTTCACTATCAGATATAAACACTGCCATTTAATACTGTATAAAACGAAAATAAATACTCAACAGTTCAATTGTATACTACTGAAGATCTTTGTACACAAAGGTCATCATGCTTTCATATATTTTTACTTTCAAATTAAAAATATATATTTTAACGACCCGGACAACTGCTTTGTTGCAGGACTTGTTGTCTGTTCAGTTTGTCAGGAATTCTCTATAGTTTCAAATTAAACAAACATTTTGAGAATTCAACACCGCCTCCCTGAGTACTACTTCCTAAACATGAAAACGTTACAAATGTCAGTGTTTCCCCCTCCCCGGTTACTTATCAAGACCCGCCCACGCAGCATTTGACAGGCTGCACAAAACGTGACAATAAGCAGGTTTGTGAGATGATATTAAGAGAGGTCATTTCTCAAAAGAACCTCTGGTGCATGGCGAGCAGTTTTTCAAAAATGGTGATAATAAACGGGGTATGATATAAAACGGCTTCATCTGTATTTTGTATTAGTATGCAGATTCTTTGTTTTATTTCAAGTGGTGCAAACTTTGCACTGGAGCAAATGCTGTTTTGGTTTTGAATGGATTTGCTTTGCTTAGTGTTTAAATACTGAGAAACCCCAAGCTTGCTGTATACAGCTTCAGTGCAATGGGACTGAAATACAAATCTTATCTTTTTTTTTAATGGGTAGATTGCTGTATGTGCAATTATGACAGCCCCACAATAGTAGGGCAATATTTACTGTATGCTACCGTTACTACCGCTAATGAGAAAGTAACTAAATTATTTTTCTGTGCGAGGTCTGCTCATGTCAAAATGTTTTCTTTAAAAAAGCAGATAATGTTTAATAAAAAATATGTAAGTAATTAAAACTGTAACTATACTATTATTCATATATGTCTATTTGAATTGTTATTAATTTTTCTGTAAAAATGATATTTGAGAAAAAAAAAAAATAATAATAATAATAATAATAATAATAATAATAATAATAATAATAATAATAATAATAATAATAATAATAATTTCATGGGGCTCTAAGTATAACCTTTCAAACACCATGTCAGTACCTGTTTCAATACAATTTTAACTTAAAACAAACTAATATACATTATATTGGACTTGACATTATAACAAATGATCCATTAAAAATCACACTACATTATTAGAGCAAGGGTGTTAACAACAGTAAAATACATCTTAAATATTTTCATTATGTATTTTACATAGGAGCTCTGAAAAAAAAAAAAAAAAAAAAAACCTCACGTTTTCCTGGCAGTGTAGACACGCTCCGCACACAAACATATTATTAAACTGCGCTGCAGAAAAGATTACATTGAAAGAACACTAGGTACCTGAATTTGCAAAGTAGTTGCAGATTTAGGCTTCGGAAAGTTGGTAGCTTTATCCATAAATGCAACACAGTGACTCGGACTGTATGTTACACAGGGAATGAAATTTCTGAGTTTATGTTAAACAGAGTAGAATATATGCTATTACTGAACAAAAACGGTCTCATGGATTAGTGATAAAAGCCAATGCCTGGCTTCAACGCAGGGAGCTATGCCCTTGCAGGCTCCAAATCTACAGCTCTGGCAAAAGTTTGGCATCACCCTACAGAATGAACTAATTCTGCTTCATAAAGTCGAATGAAACCTGCTGAATAATGTTACGTTAACATACTGAATGACATACCGCTTTGTAGTTTTCTATAGCACTTAACGAAAAACTGACAAAAACTGACATTTCTAAATCTAACGTTAAATACTGTACTACTAATGGCTTCCAGTTGACTTTTGCAATATCATTTTGTAATTTCTTTGATTACAGGATTATTTATTATTATGTCTCAATCCTAAAATTCTAGTTAATGCAAAACTTTTGGCCACAGCTGTAGGCTGCTGGTTGACTAAAAAATAATCATTTTCTGAATCAATAAATTGTTATTATTAAGTAAAACTTTTTTTTTTGTTTCTGTGGTCAATAATTAGCTTTATATATGAATCCAACACTTTGACCTTGACTTAAGTTTCATGGCCTCGGTGCCATCTACAAAGTTATTGAACTCAAGGCCGTTTTGGCCTTGCCCTTTTTGTTGCCAATTTAAGCCCTGTTGCTGGAAGACAACCGGAGAGCTTAGCTTAGTTATATTGTTGATCATCATACTTCATTTAATGATGGGGGGGGCATTCGACCTGTGTGCCAGCATGTTTCAAATTAACGGTGTGGCCTTACTGGAGGTTTTTTTGCATCAAGGGCTTGCTTAAGGCTGTTACCCACCATTCATGATGCAACAAGCAAAACTGTACAGCGTTGTGACAAAATGAATAGAACGTATACTATTGAGAAGTATCTTTCACACCGCAGGTGACGCGGGAGCGACATGAAGTAAATAGAACTGAATCCTATATTTTGCAATTTGTCACACGACAACTAGGGAATTGACCAATCAGACAACAGCGTCAATGCACGTGGTCCTGAAACATTTCAAGGACATTGCTACTAACCAGAAATGAGTTGTTTGACTACCACCTTTTCAAGAACCTTTGCTAAGAATGGCAAGTTGGAAACGGGTCTAACATTACTCAAAACACTACAATCTAAATTAGATTTTTTGAGCAGAGGCTTAACCAAAGCAGTTTTGAAAGCAGTTGTATTACAGCTAAAACATCATTACACAAATAACTAAATACATCTTCAAGGGATCTAATTGGAATTGGATCTAAGGAAGAGGTGGAAGACTTCATCTGCATCATTCAAACTTTATAATCAAATAAAAATATTCCATAACAGAATCAGTCTAGTGGGCACATTCAAATAAGAACCATCCGAGGTTATTGCCATGTGTAACCTGAGCGCTAACAGACTTTACCAGTCCCCAGTGCAATTCACTTGTGTCCCTACAGTATTGTGGAAAACGAATGTATACACTAAAATAAATCTCCTTTTAGAGAACTCACTTTTTATTTTTAAATCAGATTCCAAATTGTTTTTGCAAAACTGATAGAATAACTGCTTTCTAAAACATTTGTTTCCAAAAATATTATAGATTTTTAAATTTAGTATTATTATTTACAGTATGCAATTCTTTTAAATAATTATCTTTTAAAGATTAAAACAGAAAACAAAAAGGTACTGCGCCTTCTTCAGGCCAGCAATGTGTTTTAAGAAACAGGTAATGTACTTACCAAGCTGCATCAAAATTGCACATACATTTGATGTTCAAAGACAGCTCTCTCTCTCTCTACTCACTGCAAGACCAATTTAAAATGGCCCAACATTCAACACCTATGGACTTTAAAAATGTATTTTTTCCAATAAACTGGCACTTTTTCAAAAAAGGAAGCCAATTCCAATGATGTACTTACTTGAATGTAACTTTGCAAAACACCCATAATGCTACTGCATTTCACTGTGTTATAACTACCTCCACAGTTACCTGGATCTTTTTATGCATCACTAAAGTAATCAAATGAGGACCTACATGCTCAATCTGTGACTCGACCTCCTGTAATAACTAAAGCACACTTATGGAACCTGACTGCTCATTTAAAAAGGTAGTTATAATAATAACCAGGGCTGGTTGGGTAGAGGGGCCAATAATACTGCCTTAAATCAGATTGGTTGGCCATTCTGATCTTAGCTGGCAATTGAAGGCAGCAGCCATGCGAGCTACAGAACGATGCCCAATTAGCACAACCTGTCTGTCAGGAGAGTCACCCCTGTAAAATGGATCTGTATTAATGGACACATTGTAAATATATGATTAGCATGGGAGTACACATGTTCCTTTGCTTGGCTATACAGATAGTATTAACCTACACAACTGTGCCACACCGATCATGACTGGATACTGGAGGCACGAGTGTGAACTACAAAATAATGCCTGGTTTTATTCGTATCCAGCAAGTGGAAGCTCGGAACACAAAACATTTTATTCCCTTCGCCTTGGTTGTATTAAGAATACTTTTAAGTTTTTAGGCCATAACCATAGGTTCAGATGGTATAATTTTCACACTATGAAAACAAGGCATAACGAATTTGGATTTTCACTTACTACTTATACAGTAGAACCCCAGAGCTACAAACACCAAACTTATGAACTGAACGCTCTACCGAACCCCCACTTTCAACCGGAAGTATGCAATCACTCAATCACGCATGCAATGCAACCAGACAGGCACTCCTACATACATTTAAATGTGTGTTTTTGCTTCAGTTACGATTAATGGTAACTTCAATTTAGTCTTTTTTCCATTTATAGTACTGTTTTAAAGACTTTATGACCATAACAATATGAGTATTGTATTACTGTGTTGTATCCCTGTATTATTCTTCAGATTGACAGTATAGCTAGCAGGTGTAAACATTTATTAAAACCATTGAAAACTAATTTTCAGAGTTACAGGCATTTCAGACTTCAGCACAACCTCCATTAACAAGGGGTTCGTAACTGTACATTTTAACTATGAACATTTTAAAGTTAATTTCAAACAGTTTAATCAGGTTTTTTTTTTTCAATTGAACTGTACTGTTTTCTACAGTCCCGGTTTGGTATTATTTTGTGGTACATGTTAAAACGTGGTACACGATGTACTGAGTTTTGCCCTTAAAGTTGTTTTTAATATAAATATCTTCACAATTCAGCACATGTATGTGACTAACCACTGATGAGCAACAACAAATGAGGTTATCTAAAATTGTAAACATATACGACTTGTTCGTAGTGATTTGTGGAGTAGTCATGCACAACATTGACATCGTACCATTTTTCAGCTGTTACACGGGTCAAGTTTTGTTAAACGTAACATATTCTGAGGATGTACCATTTATCTTACTGGCCCTACACTGGTATGGAGAACTTACCGACAGTTTCGCTCAGCTTCCCGACTCCCGAGTTTATCCAGCGCTATTAGAAGCCAAGAACCACAGTGGTTAAAAGAAAGATTTATCATGAACTTTAAAACAAAACAACAAAAAACAAACAAAGCGAGAAATAAAGTTCAATTACGGACTGATTCCCAGCAAATCACCTCACCTGTTTATTTTGGTAAACAAAGAGCTTCTGTTTCCTGTGGGGGTCACATAAAATAAAGCCACCACGACTTCCCACACACGAGTTCCGCTTAACGTTGGTTCCCAATTCTGGCAGGACAAGGTTTATAGTTCTTAATTCAGTGTTGATGTTTTTCACGTTTTATTTCTCTTTTCTTGTTTTGGGTTATGTAATAAACACAATCTTGTACCATCAATCGTTATCTGCGAAGGCTTTTCTAATTCAAGTATTATATTTTTTCACTTCTGGAAATGTATTAATACTAATAGAACAGCTGTCTTAAAAGAAAACAACTCATTGTATTTGCTTTTGCTTTAACTCCAGAAATGGCAGGTAAGCAAAGCAAAATCTGATTAATAAAAAACAAAGCCAGTGCAATGTATAGCAGTTTTTACTTCAGCTCGCTGTGCTTGAAATGTAAATGTACATTATTATTTTTAAACGAGACGTTCCCTCAGACTGGGCTCAAGTCTTCGCTTCTCTCTCACCCTTCTACCCCAAAAATCTTAGCTGTGCTCTCTAATTGCAAAAACAAAACACATTTCTTGTGCTCTCTCAGCTATCTATCGTACTGCTGACCAGAGGACTTGCCGCGGATCAGGGGAAATTAGGTCTGTGTTTTTAGCAAAACTGAAACTTCAGGTGGCTGCCAGCACTGTGGTTGCAAAGTAATTTACAAAGTCATTTATTATTAGATATTTTAGATTCAAATGGTACACTCACTAGTGTGCAATGTGTTTTGCTATAGTCTTTGTGCAATGTGTTTTGCTGTAGTCTTTGTGTGCAATGTGTTTTGCTGTAGTCTGTGTGCAATGTGTTTTGCTGTAGTCTTTGTGTGCAATGTGTTTTGCTGTAGTCTGTGTGCAATGTATTTTACTATATACAGTATATATTCAGACCCCTGACCAATTCTCTCATATTACTGGATTACAAATGGTACATTGAAATTTCGTTCTGTTTGATATTTTATTTTAAAACACTGAAACTCAAAATCAATTATTGTAAGGTGACATTGGTTTTATGTTGGGAAATATTTTAAATTTTTAGATACCATAGTAAAACTTGAAGAAGGTTCAATTGAGACTGACCTCTTCTGTAAACCTACTGACATGCACCAGTATTTACACATGTCCTCTGCACATCCGATACACACTAAAAGGGCAATCCCAAAGGGTCTAGGAATAAGAATACGAAGAATATGCTCAAAAGAAAGTGACTATGTAAAACAAAGAAATGTATTAAAAACAAATCTTAAAAAAAGAGGATACAAAGAAAGAATTATAGAGACGGAGTTAAGAAAAGTGGATAAACTAAAAAGAGATGATCTACTAGATTATAAAAATAGAGATAAAAAGGTCAAAAGAGTCCCATTAATAATGACTTACTCTAAACTTTTGCCCAATATTTCTAAGATAGTTTGGAAACACTTGCGGATTCTACATAATTCAGAAAAATTAAAAAAAGTATTTCTTAAGGCCCCAGTTGTAGCATTCAAAAGAGAAGCTAATTTAGGTGATATTTTAGTTCACAGTAAACATAAAAGAATAATTGACAAAATAGGTTCTACTAACATATGCACTAGTAGATGTAAAGTGTGTAAACACATAGACAAACGTAAAAATATAATTAAACATAAGAACACCACATATCCACTAAAAACTAATACCTACTGTAAAAATAGCAATGTTGTTTATGGAATAGCCTGTGAAAAATGTGATGAAATCAAATATGTTGGAGAGACTGGAACTACTTTATATAAAAGAATTCAGAACCACCTTTCGTTAATTAGAAATAAAAAAATGAATGAACCAATAGTACAGCACTTCACCAGTCAGGGACATGACATAAATGATGTAAAGTTTGTAGTATTAGAACAGCTCAAATTAGACAATGCGACATATAGAAGAATAAAAGAAAGTAAATGGATAAATAGACTGAACACGATTATGCCAGCGGGACTCAACAGAAAAGAATGAACTAATTAACTTCAATAAATATATAACATTTAAATAAATAAACAAAATTCATTCAAAAGTTGTGCATGCTGATGCGCTGGGGAGGCCAAATCTAGACTGATCCTCAGAGCCAGCATTGCATGACATAATAAAAATATAAGTTTATGTAAAGTAGTGTTAATTGGAATTAATACAGATTCAAAGATAGAAGTAAAAATGATGTCACAATATATAGAACACCATTACATCATGTAAGAATAAATCATGAATTTGAATGTAAACAATAACAAGTAGTTGTCATGCCGTCAAAAACCTATAAATACCTCCAATGTTTGGATTCAAACACAGGCTCCCTTGAGAAAGATATGTACAACATATCGAAACGTTGGGCAGCTGGCTCTTTGAGCTAAAATATATATATATATATATATATATATATATATATATATTGTGAGGAAAGGATAGCGTCGCCTTTAAGAAATGGCAGCGCTAAGGAAGAAACTACACAACCCAGAAATCCGAGTGTCAATTAATGGGGTGGGGTTTCTGGGTTTAAAAAGGGAACAGGGCAGAGCCATAGGGGAGAGTGTGGGGAAAACGGCCCGGTTGTCCTGAAAGGAAATAGCATGCAAGCTCCAGTGTGTTGGGAAAACAACTAAAAAGAAAGAGAGCACAAGGTAAAACTATCGTTTGTGTTAAAATATAGTCGCCGTTTAGTTTTGTTTAAAGTGCGGTTTTTCCTCTTGTTGAGGTAGCCTTTTGTTTGTTAAAATTTATTTTTATTTTTATTTTCTGTTGTCGGGGTGAGACTTGAAGACAGTATACTCCGTAGCAATTTAAAAGAGACCCGCGGTATTCTGTGTTATGCGGTTGTGCGCCGCCACAACCATAGCGTGTTGTGCTATATGCTTTATAACCCAGAGAGGTATTGGTTGTTTACGTGTTGCTGAGACAGTAAATAATAACCAGAAAGAACGGGCTTGCGAGACTGGAAGTGCAAGACATTGTTTATTCATAGACACAAGACACGTTGCATATAAGGAATACAAAAAAAATGGACACTGGCTTTTAGAAGAGACACCATTTGCTTTTGTGGATGACCGGGAGTTGGCTGCAGGGGTTCTTTCTCCACAGCCCGGATATAACTTGTTTTATCCTTGTTCATTTCTCTGGACGTCTGGGGTCATCGCTGTTGTTTTTCTGGAAGTCTTCATTAAAAACGGATTCATTCTTCCACTTACCTGTGTCCCAGGATTACTCCATCAGAGGGAGCTTGTCTTGTTCTTACTTATGTTACAGGACTACTCCAGCAGAGGGAGCCTGTCTTGTTCTTACCTGTGCTACAGGAAAACTCCAGCAGAGGGAGCCGATCCAATACTTACCTGTGTTACAGGACGACTCCAGCAGAGGGAGCCTGTCTTGTTCTTACCTGTGCTACAGGACTACTCCAGCAGAGGGAGCCGATCTAATACTTACCTGTGTTACAGGACGACTCCAGCAGAGGGAGCCTGTCTTGTTCTTACCTGTGCTACAGGACTACTCCAGCAGAGGGAGCCGATCTAATACTTACCTGTGTTACAGGACGACTCCAGCAGAGGGAGCCTGTCTTGTTCTTATCTGTGCTACAGGACGACTCCAGCAGAGGGAGCCTGTCTTGTTCTTACCTGTGTTACAGGACTACTCCAGCAGAGGGAGCCGATCTAATACTTACCTGTGTTACAGGACGACTCCAGCAGAGGGAGCCTGTCTTGTTCTTATCTGTGCTACAGGACGACTCCAGCAGAGGGAGCAGATCTAATACTTACCTGTGTTACAGGACGACTCCAGCAGAGGGAGCCTGTCTTGTTCTTACCTGTGTTACGGGACTACTCCAGCAGAGGGAGTCTGGTGGATTGTGACCTGTGTGGCAGATATACTCCAGCAGAGGGAGCTCAACCTACACCTGCCGGTGACTCAGGCCAGCTCTAGGGAGGAGAGCTGGCCCTGTTCTTGCCCGCGGGCTAACCCACTTCGGTCAGAGGATCCTTGGACTTCTTTCGCTATCTCTCTATCCTGATATAGCTAGAGAGGGTTGAAGAAGTGAGTTAGTCAGTGGCCCGTACAGGGCGAGAACCGTGACAGAAACTGTTTATTTTATGTAAATATTGTAAATAAAAATTACTTGCCTGCAAACATATTGAGTCTGTGCTAGTTGGTGGAACGGGAAAGAAACAGTTCAGCAGCACGTGTCTACGGGATCGTTTACATTTGGTGTCAGAAGTGGGATCCAGATCGACGGGAAACATACTCCAGTCGGCCCACGAAGTTCAATAAGATGGAGACCACGGACATGTTAATTCGGGCTCTTTTGCACGCTACGGCTGTGCAACAGGACCATAGCGCTAAAATGCAGGAGTTTCAACAGACGGCTGTGCAACTACAGCAAGAGACCAACCGGTTAAATGCACAGCAATTGGAGGTAACCCGACAGGAGTTAGCAATTTTAAAGGGACGTACGGACCAGTCGAGGGAACCTCCATATGTGTTGCCAATTCGACCCTCCCACGTCTTACAGAAGATGACGCGGGAGGATGACGTAGAAGCGTTCTTGCTGGCATTTGAGCGCACCGCCACCAGGGAGGGATGGCCGTCAGAGAAATGGGCCGGGATTCTGGCACCGTTTTTGGTGGGAGAGGCACAGAAGGCCTATCACGACTTGGCCCCACAGGAAGCTGAGAGCTATCCCCATTTAAAGACAGAGATCCTTGCTCGGGAAGGGGTGACCTCGGCTGTCCGGGCACAGAAATATCATGCCTGGGGTTACACCACCGGAGTTCCACCCAGATCCCAGATGTATGATCTGATTCATCTGGCCACTAGGTGGCTCAAGCCGGATATAAATAACGCAGAGAAGGTAGTGGAGATCCTGGTCATGGATCGGTATCTGCGGGCATTACCAGCCCCATTGAGGAAGTGGGTGGGGCAAGGAGACCCCACTACCATTAATGAGTTCGTGGATCTTGTCGAGCGACAGTTAGCCGCTGAAGAACTCTCCCGTCAGCCCCAGATCACGGCCGCACGGAACCCGAGACAAACGTCATGGAGGATTCGGACGCCTATCAGGTCTCGCAGATTCAGGGAGTGCTATTACGTTAATTACGCCAGAATTATTGGCAGACAGTCCAGTGGATTATGATTTTAAGACCGGAATTACTTGTATCCATGGGGATATTAAACACTATCCGACTGCGGTAGTCTCCATCGAAGTTGGGTCTCAGGTGGTAGACTTCCGAGTCGGAGTGGTACCTCGTCTTCCCCACCAAGTAATTCTTGGACGAAATATTCCAGGGTTTGACACCCTGGTTAAACTTGGCAGGCCATTGGTGAAACCGGAAGCAAACAATAAGGCAGGAAATACGCCGGTAGAGAGTCCCTATGACATTTTCCCATTTTCTGACCCAGATATGTTTATTGAAGGCGGTTGTGTACGAGTGAAGAAGTCACGCCGGCAGCTCCGCCAGGAACGTGACACTGTTACCCAAAGTTTAACGGGGGTCTTAGCAAAACGCAATTGTAAGGGAGGTGGCATTAGAAAACTCAAGGGAGGGGCCCTGGGAAGATTGTCTTCAACTCCAAAGTGGAGATTTTGCTAGAGAACAGGAACAGGACCCAACTCTTGTAAATATCCGAGAGCGGGTGGTGTCAGTAAATGGTACCAGAGTAGAGAACACTGTAGTTAACCCACTTGAACACTTTATTGTAAAGAATGATTTACTGTATCGTTGTACGCAGCTTAACCAAGAACCAGTAGAACAGTTGTTGGTTCCCCGGGCTTACCAGTCACAAGTGTTATACTTGGCACATACACACTTGTTTGGAGGTCATCTAGGGTCTGAGAAAACCTTGCAACGTATACTAAAAAGGTTATATTGGGTGGGGATTAGAAAGGCTGTAGATCGGTATTGTAAATCATGTCCCGAATGTCAGATGGCTAGTCCAAATCCAGGATTACGAGCTCCGTTACAACCTCTTCCGATTATTGAGATACCGTTCGAAAGAATAGCTATGGATCTAGTGGGGCCATTAAATAAATCGCCTCGTGGGCACGAATATATTTTGGTTATATTAGATTATGCTACCAGATATCCCGAAGCTATTCCTTTAAGGAACACAACTTCCAAAACTATTACTAAAGAGCTGATACATTTGTTCTCTCGAGTGGGTATCCCTAAGGAAGTGTTAACGGACCAAGGCACCCCGTTTGTGAGTAAATTAATGAAGGATTTTTGCATAACTCTTAAGATTACGCCGATTAGGACATCAGTTTACCATCCTCAAACAGATGGGCTTGTGGAACGGTTTAATAAGACCTTGAAGTCGATGCTAAAAAAAGTCGCTTCAAAGGACGGGAGGGATTGGGACCTCCTATTACCGTATTTGATGTTTGCTGTTCGAGAGGTTCCACAGTCCTCTACAGGGTTCTCACCGTTTGAATTGTTGTATGGGAGACAGCCAAGGGGAATTTTGGATATAGCCAAAGAAACGTGGGAGGCTCAAACATCTTCAGGTCGTAATGTGGTTGATTACATCATGCAGGTCCGAGACCGGATTGATAAGGTAACCCCCATCGTAAAGGCCCACATGGAAGAAGCGCAGGCCCGACAAGCGGGTCAGTATAATAAATCAGCAGTACGCCGTGTATTTAACCCCGGAGATAGAGTTATGGTGTTAGTGCCAACTCCAGAGAGTAAACTATATACTAGATGGCAGGGGCCATATGAGATAATAGCTCCAGTAGGAGAAGTGAACTATAAAGTGAGACAACCGGATAAGAGGAAAAGAGAACAGGTGTATCACATTAATCTTCTTAAACCATGGATAGATCGGGAAGAACTGGTAGCATTGGTGGTGTTGGGTAAAGAAGGGGAGACAGGACGAGAAGAAAGGTTCGTTAATATAGGCCCCTCACTCAACCCCCAGCAAATTCAAGAAGTTCAGGAATGTGTTAAGGCAAATCAAGATGTGTTTTCTCCCATACCAGGAAGAACTGCGGTTATTCAACATGAGGTCCAGGGTTAGGCCCTATAGGATCCCAGAGGCTCAACGGAACAAAGTGATTCACGAGGTCGAAGCCATGAAATGGATGGACGTGATCGAGGAGTCCTCGAGTCCATGGAACAGCCCTATTGTAATGGTGGCCAAACCCAATGGAACTTGGCGGTTCTGCAATGATTTTCGGCAATTAAATCAGGTATCCAAGTTTGATTCATATCCCATGCCAAGGGTAGATGAGTTAATTGAGAGGCTTGGTTCGGCCAAATATTTAACCACCTTAGATCTTACCAAGGGATATTGGCAAATCCCTCTTAGCCCCGAGTCTAAGGAAAAAACAGCTTTTTCTACACCTCTAGGGCTGTTCCAATATAAAGTGATGCTGTTTGGATTGCATGGCGCTCCTGCCACTTTCCAAAGGCTTATGGATATAGTTTTAAGACCTCATGCCCAATATGCATCAGCTTATATTGATGATATTGTGATATTTACAGATTCCTGGGAAACACATCTTGAAAAAGTCAACGCAGTACTACAGTCCCTAAGAGAAGCAGCGCTTACAGCAAATCCAGCCAAATGTTTTGTGGGTTTGCAAGAAGCCCAGTACTTAGGGTTTGTGGTTGGGGGTGGTAGAGTTAAACCCCAGGTTAGTAAAGTGGAAGCTATTACTAATTGGCTAGTTCCGAAAGATAAGAAACAAGTTAGAGCCTTCCTAGGTTTGGCAGGTTATTATAGAAGGTTTGTGCCTGAGTTTTCCTCCATTGCCGCCCCCCCTTACCGATTTAATAAAAAAGACAGCTCTGGTTCGTGTGAGATGGAACCCCGAAACAGATAGGGCATTTAAAGCAATCAAAGAAGCCCTATGTAATACTCCGGTATTAAAGGTACCCGATTTCTCCCAACCCTTCGTGTTACAGACAGATGCTTCAGAAGTGGGTTTAGGGGCTGTGTTGTCACAGGTCATTGATGGAGAGGAACATCCTGTAGGCTATCTCAGCAGAAAGCTCCTACCCCGAGAAAAGAAGTATGCTGTCGTAGAGAAGGAGTGCTTGGCTGTAAAATGGGCAATTGAGGCCTTGAAATATTACCTGTTAGGCCGGGAGTTTACCCTAGTTACGGACCACGCACCCTTAAGATTTATGAAGGAGAATAAGGAGAAGAACGCTCGGGTAACACGCTGGTTTTTAGCTTTACAGCCTTATAAGTTCAAAATCGAACACAGAAGGGGAACACAGAATGCAAATGCAGATGGGCTGTCAAGGAAACATGTGGTTAGTTGGTCCGCTCAAACCGATAGGTTAGAGCTGGGGGGGAGGATATGTGAGGAAAGGATAGCGTCGCCTTTAAGAAATGGCGGCGCTAAGGAAGAAACTACACAACCCAGAAATCCGAGTGTCAATTAATGGGGTGGGGTTTCTGGGTTTAAAAAGGGAACAGGGCAGAGCCATAGGGGAGAGTGTGGGGAAAACGGCCCGGTTGTCCTGAAAGGAAATAGCGTGCAAGCTCCAGTGTGTTGGGAAAACAACTAAAAAGAAAGAGAGCACAAGGTAAAACTATCGTTTGTGTTAAAATATAGTCGGCGTTTAGTTTTGTTTAAAGTGCGGTTTTTCCTCTTGTTGAGGTAGCCTTTTGTTTGTTAAAATTTATTTTTATTTTTATTTTCTGTTGTCGGGGTGAGACTTGAAGACAGTATACTCCGTAGCAATTTAAAAGAGACCCGCGGTATTCTGTGCTATGCGGTTGTGCGCCGCCACAACCATAGCGTGTTGTGCTATATGCTTTATAACCCAGAGAGGTATTGGTTGTTTACGTGTTGCTGAGACAGTAAATAATAACCAGAAAGAACGGGCTTGCGAGACTGGAAGTGCAAGACATTGTTTATTCATAACACAGACACAAGACACGTTGCATATAAGGAATACAAAAAAAATGGACACTGGCTTTTAGAAGAGACACCATTTGCTTTTGTGGATGACCGGGAGTTGGCTGCAGGGGTTCTTTCTCCACAGCCCGGATATAACTTGTTTTATCCTTGTTCATTTCTCTGGACATCTGGGGTCATCGCTGTTGTTTTTCTGGAAGTCTTCATTAAAAACTGATTCATTCTTCCACTTACCTGTGTCCCAGGATTACTCCATCAGAGGGAGCTTGTCTTGTAATTACCTGTGATCTAGAACCACTCCAGCAGAGGGAGCTTGCCTTGTTCTTACTTATGTTACAGGACTACTCCAGCAGAGGGAGCCTGTCTTGTTCTTACCTGTGCTACAGGACTACTCCAGCAGAGGGAGCCGATCTAATACTTACCTGTGTTACAGGACGACTCCAGCAGAGGGAGCCTGTCTTGTTCTTACCTGTGCTACAGGACTACTCCAGCAGAGGGAGCCGATCTAATACTTACCTGTGTTACAGGACGACTCCAGCAGAGGGAGCCTGTCTTGTTCTTACCTGTGCTACAGGACTACTCCAGCAGAGGGAGCCGATCTAATACTTACCTGTGTTACAGGACGACTCCAGCAGAGGGAGCCTGTCTTGTTCTTATCTGTGCTACAGGACTACTCCAGCAGAGGGAGCCGATCTAATACTTACCTGCGTTACAGGACGACTCCAGCAGAGGGAGCCTGTCTTGTTCTTACCTGTGCTACAGGACTACTCCAGCAGAGGGAGCCAATCTAATACTTACCTGTGTTACAGGATGACTCCAGCAGATGGAGCCTGTCTTGTTCTTACCTGTGCTACAGGACTACTCCAGCAGAGGGAGCCGATCTAATACTTACCTGTGTTACAGGACGACTCCAGCAGAGGGAGCCTGTCTTGTTCTTATCTGTGCTACAGGACTACTCCAGCAGAGGGAGCCTGTCTTGTTCTTACCTGTGTTACGGGACTACTCCAGCAGAGGGAGCCGATCTAATACTTACCTGTGTTACAGGACGACTCCAGCAGAGGGAGCCTGTCTTGTTCTTACCTGTGTTACGGGACTACTCCAGCAGAGGGAGCCGATCTAATACTTACCTGTGTTACAGGACGACTCCAGCAGAGGGAGCCTGTCTTGTTCTTACCTGTGTTACAGGACGACTCCAGCAGAGGGAGCCTGTCTTGTTCTTACCTGTATTACGGGACTACTCCAGCAGAGGGAGTCTGGTGGATAGTGACCTGTGTGGCAGATATACTCCAGCAGAGGGAGCTCAACCTACACCTGCCGGTGACTCAGGCCAGCTCTAGGGAGGAGAGCTGGCCCTGTTCTTGCCCGCGGGCTAACCCACTTCGGTCGGAGGATCCTTGGACTTCTTTCGCTATCTCCCTATCCTGATATAGCTAGAGAGGGTTGAAGAAGTGAGTTAGTCAGTGGCCCGTACAGGGCGAGAACCGTGACAGAAACTGTTTATTTTATGTAAATATTGTAAATAAAAATTACTTGCCTGCAAACGTATTGAGTCTGTGCTAGTTGGTGGAACGGGAAAGAAACAGTTCAGCAGCACGTGTCTACGGGATCGTTTACATTATATATATATATATATATATATATATACAGTGCCTTGCGAAAGTATTCGGCCCCCTTGAACTTTGCGACCTTTTGCCACATTTCAGGCTTCAAACATAAAGATATGAAACTGTAATTTTTTGTGAAGAATCGACAACAAGTGGGACACAATCATGAAGTGGAACGAAATTTATTGGATATTTCAAACTTTTTTAACAAATAAAAAACTGAAAAATTGGGCGTGCAAAATTATTCAGCCCCCTTAAGTTAATACTTTGTAGCGCCACCTTTTGCTGCAATTACAGCTGTAAGTCGCTTGGGGTATGTCTCTATCAGTTTTGCACATCGAGAGACTGAAATTTTTGCCCATTCCTCCTTGCAAAACAGCTCGAGCTCAGTGAGGTTGGATGGAGAGCATTTGTGAACAGCAGTTTTCAGTTCTTTCCACAGATTCTCGATTGGATTCAGGTCTGGACTTTGACTTGGCCATTCTAACACCTGGATATGTTTATTTGTGAACCATTCCATTGTAGATTTTGCTTTATGTTTTGGATCATTGTCTTGTTGGAAGACAAATCTCCGTCCCAGTCTCAGGTCTTTTGCAGACTCCATCAGGTTTTCTTCCAGAATGGTCCTGTATTTGGCTCCATCCATCTTCCCATCAATTTTAACCATCTTCCCTCTCCCTGCTGAAGAAAAGCAGGCCCAAACCATGATGCTGCCACCACCATGTTTGACAGTGGGGATGGTGTGTTCAGGGTGATGAGCTGTGTTGCTTTTACGCCAAACATAACGTTTTGCATTGTTGCCAAAAAGTTCGATTTTGGTTTCATCTGACCAGAGCACCTTCTTCCACATGTTTGGTGTGTCTCCCAGGTGGCTTGTGGCAAACTGTAAACGACACTTTTTATGGATATCTTTAAGAAATGGCTTTCTTCTTGCCACTCTTCCATAAAGGCCAGATTTGTGCAGTATACGACTGATTGTTGTCCTATGGACAGAGTCTCCCACCTCAGCTGTAGATCTCTGCAGTTCATCCAGAGTGATCATGGGCCTCTTGGCTGCATCTCTGATCAGTCTTCTCCTTGTATGAGCTGAAAGTTTAGAGGGACGGCCAGGTCTTGGTAGATTTGCAGTGGTCTGATACTCCTTCCATTTCAATATTATCGCTTGCACAGTGCTACTTGGGATGTTTAAAGCTTGGGAAATCTTTTTATATCCTTTAAACTTCTCCACAACAGTATCTCGGACCTGCCTGGTGTGTTCCTTTTTCTTCATGATGCTCTCTGCGCTTTAAACGGACCTCTGAGACTATCACAGTGCAGGTGCATTTATACGGAGACTTGATTACACACAGGTGGATTCTATTTATCATCATTAGTCATTTAGGTCAACATTGGATCATTCAGAGATCCTCACTGAACTTCTGGAGAGAGTTTGCTGCACTGAAAGTAAAGGGGCTGAATAATTTTGCACGTCCAATTTTTCAGTTTTTTATTTGTTAATAATAAACCTCCTGTTTACAAGCCTGTTTCTTTAACCACTGGACCACACAGCCTCCTCTTCATGATTGTGTCCCACTTGTTGTTGATTCTTCACAAAAAATTACAGTTTCATATCTATGTTTGAAGCCTGAAATGTGGCAAAAGGTCGCAAAGTTCAAGGGGGCCGAATACTTTCGCAAGGCACTGTATATATATATATATATATATAAAATATTATTTTTTTAGGTTGTCCAGATGAGTAGGCATTTCTAGTTTTGGTATGCTGAGAGCAGCAAAACAATGCTGAACTCATCAGCTGGCAGACCTCTACAAAGCACTACAAGGTGTTTTTAGGAATGGCTACAAATCCCATTCCACAGTGAACTAAACAAAGTGTGAAAGTGACTCTCAGCGTGTCATTAGTTTGTTATGGATTTACATGGAATTACAGTACACAATGTATGGTTAGTATTGAGCCTGTACTGTGCATACTCTATGAAACGTATGGTGTGTAATAATAAATAAACACATTATCTCAAAGAGTGAACCTAACACATGAGTGTATAGAAGGGAAGAACAGACAGGATCGGGATTGTATAGAGGATCATATGAGAGGTGATGTGCTTGAGAGATGCACAGCAATAGGCCTGCTTGTGCTTCATTCTCAACTCTCTAGCACAGTGCTACAACTAGTTGTTTTAAATATTACTAAGCAGTTTTCAGCAGCTTCAGTTCTAGCTCCTTTGGTTTTGTTGGGTATCCTGTCTTAAACAGGAAATTGGAAGATGGCAAAATACATGTTGTTATTCCATTTTCTTCCGTATGACCATTGGATCCAAATTATTTCAGGAGATAGAGTCAGTTCTTCCGGGCTTCAGTGCAGGGATGTAGTTAATTTTTTTTTTTTTTTAAGGCTCCCCATTTCCTTAAAACTCATTCAGTGCAGAGATTAGATTTCTCTCCTGTGTGAATTTCCTGGTGTGCGATTTAAGGGTTTCTGACTGAGTGAAACTCTTCTCCCATTCAGTATAGCTAAATGGTTTCCCTCCTGTGTGAATTTGCCACATTAGTAAACATCCAAAAAAGCAACCTAAATCTTAGAATCGATTTGCCAGCGCCTTGGAAAATATTTTATAATCTGAGCACATCAGTGAAACGGGACGCCAGTTCTTAAGGTTGCAGAGGTCTCCTTTCTTGGGTAGCAGTGTGATTACTGCCCTGCGGCAGCTCAAAGGCAGCCCCCCATCCCGGCTACACTACTGAAGAACCTTGTAAATGTCCTGTCCGATACAGTCCCAGAACCATTTATAAAATTCAGTTTGCAGCCCGTCGATCCCTGGCGCTTTCTGTTTGGAGAGCAGCCTGACGGCAGCAGTGAGCTCCTGGAAGGTCAGCGGGGTGTCCAGCCTGTGCCACTCCTCCTCACTCAGACTGGGGAGCCCCTGATGAAGTTGCTCCATCTCTCCCAGGTCACAGTTCTCAGCCTTCTAGAGATAACTATAGAAAACCACTGCTGCATGCCTGAGCTCCGCAGGGCTGGAGACCTCTCTCCCACAGGGCAACCTCAGACTAACAAGAACCTACGATGTGATAGGTGTTACAGAAACTTGGTTGTCTGAGAGTGATGGAAACGAATATAATATTAGTGGGTATACACTGTATTGGAAAGACAGGCAGGACAGAAGAGGCAGAGGGGTAGCGCTATACATAAGAAATAGTATTGAAGCCCAGGTGTTAAATCTGGATGAAGAAAACTACGCAGAATCAATATGGGTCAGAACAATGGACAAAAATTCAAAGGGCATAATAATAATAGGAGCATGCTATAGACCGCCAAATTTGCTTAGAAAAGCAAACTATGAATGTATGAAACAGAGACTAACAAAAGTAGATTGGAGTAAAATAGAGAAAACATCCACAGAAAAAGGATGGGTTTCTGGGCGCCGGGGCTTGGGGCAGTCTGGAGAGCTCCTCTGCTGCTATTTGCCGTTACTCGTTAACGTTGGCCGGATTCCCTTGCCCCACCCACTTTCTAAGAGGGGCTTGTAGATACCGGTCCATGACAGGATCTCCAGAACCTTTTCTGCACTGTTGACATCCGGCCTTAGCCACCTGCTGGCCAGATGGATCAGGTCGAACATTTGTGACCTGGGTGGGGTTCCAGGAACAAAAGCCCAGGTGTGGTATTTTTGAGCCCTGACCGCGGGAGTAACTCCGGCCCGGGCCAGGATCTCAGCTTTTAGATGCTCGTATTTCTCAGCTACTTCCGGCGCTAAATCATGGTAGGCCTTCTGGGCTTCTCCCAACAAAAACAGTGCCAGGACTCCAGCCCACTTTTCCTTGAGCCACCCCTCCCGGGAGGCGGTCTGCTCGAATGCAAGCAAAAAGACTTCCAAGTCGTCCTCCCGCGTCATCTTTTGTAACACGTGGGAAGGTCGAATGGAGACCGTACTGGCACTTCCATGGGGTGGCAATTGGTTGTCCAGCAGTATCTTCAGGGCAGTCATTTCTTCTCGGGCCATCTCAAATTTTTGTGCCTGGACCTAGTTGGTTTCCTGTTGCACCCTCGTGGATTCCTGTTGGATTGCCATTGCCGAAACAGAGCTCTTATCAGCTTGTCCAAGTCCGTATTACGCAGGGTTAAGTGGGTCCAATGGATCTGTCAGATCCCACTCTGACACCAAGTGTGAAAGAAGCTACTCGTACTCGCCACTAGGGCGTGCTTTTTCCCCAGGTATGAGCAGAAGGACATGCTGCGTTCACAGGTAAGTTGCTTTTTATTTACAAGTATTTACAAACAGCACGTTTATAGTCAGGACACACCCTGTACGGGCTACTAACTAGCTCACTTCTTTGACCCTAGCTAATTGTAGGTGATGAAGAGGATGGTAACGCTGGTCCCGGACACTGGATCCCCCTCGTGGGAAACTCCGGCCTGACAGGTAAGGCAAGGTTGGAGGCTCCCCTGGATGATGTGTACAGGAACACAGGTAAGGGAAGGTAAGTTGGGGAAATGGTTCCCCCCTCCAGGAACAGTAGAGCACTGGCAAGTTGGGGAAATGGCTCCCCCTCCAGGAATAGTGAAGTACAGGTAAGTTGGGAAATGGCTCCCACTCCAGCAACAGTGAAGTACAGGTAAGTTGGGGAAATGGTTCCCCCTCCAGGAACAGTGGGGCACTGGGTGATGAGTGTGGTACAAACAATACACAAAGTGCTAAACCAATACACAGTCCCCCTCTACGGTGTCCTAGTTTTCTTTTCCCGTTCTTCACACAACACAAACAAAAGGTTTTCACAGGTTCGCTCCGGCCCAAACAAAACAAACACACAACGTTTGAACCTGACTGTATTTTTACAAAAACTGATAAATATACAAAAGCGAATGCACAAAACAGTTCTTCAAACTAAACTATACTTTTCAAAACTAACTACAGTGTGTCAGCAGTACTTAGAATACAAAAGTAACAGCAGGAACTCCAGCAAACTCCGGTATGCAGCAAAGCAATCTGGCGGTGCTTCCCCAAACAACACCCCGATTGCTCTGCTCTGCTCTCTTTTATACTGCCTAAGCCCACCCTGTAGTTAACCCTGGTGCTAGGCAGTCTGGGCCGTGTAGTTTTTTGTTGCGGCCACCATTCCTTAAAGGAATATTGCCTATTTCCATCACTATATATATATATATATATATATATATATATATATATATATATATATATATAATTGTGTTTCTTTATTTATTTATTGGTACTGCCAGTGTGACAATTAGTTACTTGGTCCTATATATCTGTGTAATCACATAAACGTGTTTTGTTTAAATACTAACACATTGTTCCATGACAAATGTTTTAGCAAAGGAATATCAAAGATGAAAGGGAACCAAGCTTCAGAAAATCCAGAAACACCTGAAAGTGATGGGTCATTGGTAAGTTTTAATTCAGATATATTCTGCAGGTTAAAAAGCAAACAGCTATGCAGAATGTATGTGTTCTGTATATGAAACACATAAACATGCATACTAAATATAAGTACTGTATATATATACACACACACAATTATACATTTCCATACTTTGGATAGTTACTGTATATGGACATGTCAAGGTACACAAAAATGTTCAAATACGTAAAGTAAAATTAAATGTTTAATGGTGCAGCAAAGGAGTACTATTGTTTTGTATGTTATAATTGAATGGCACTCTTTACCCACATTAACAGTGATTGATGCATTTTTTGTGTTTAAGTTTACATATTTTATTCTTTACACATTGTCATACAAACTTTTTTAAAAGTTCAAAATCAATTATTATATATATATATATATATATATATATATATATATATATATATATATATATATATATATATATATACAGCTCTGGAAAGAATTAAGAGACCATTGCAAAATTATCAGTTTCTCTGGTTTTACTATTTATAGTTATGTGTTTGGGGAAAATGAACATTTTTGTCTTATTCTATAAACTACTGACAACATTTCTCCCAAAGTAAGTTTTCTTCCAGGACAACCTTGTACTTGGCTTGATTCATGCCAAAGCTGCCCGATTCCAGCCTTGCTGAAGAACCCCCAGATCATCCGATCCTCCACCACATTTCACAGTGGGTGCGAGACACTGTGGCTTGTAGGCCTCTCCAGGTCTCCATCTAACCATTAGACGACCACGTGTTGGGCAAAGCTGAAAATTGGACTCACCTGGGGGTGCTTCAGCAAGGCTGGAATTGGGCAGATTTGTCTTTGTGAAGGACGCATGAATCAAGCCAAGTACAAGGTTGTCCTGGAAGAAAACTTGCTTCCTTCTGCTCTGACAATGTTCCCCAACTCTGAGGATTGGTTTTTCCAGCAGGACAATGCTCCATGCCACACAGCCAGGTCAATCAAGGTGTGGATGGAGGACCACCAGATCAAGACCCTGTCGTGGCCAGCCCAATCTCCAGACCTGAACCCCATTGAAAACCTCTGGAATGTGATCAAGAGGAAGATGGATGGTCACAAGCCATCAAACAAAGCCAAGCTGCTTGAATTTTTATGCCAGGAGTGGCATAAAGTCACCCAACATCAATGTGAAAGACTGGTGGAGAGCATGCCAAGACGCATGAAAGCTGTGCTTGAAAATCAGGGTTATTCCACCAAATATTGATTTCTGAACTCTTCCTAAGTTAAAACATTAGTATTGTGTTGTTTAAAAATGAATATGAACTTATTTTCTTTGCATTATTCGAGGTCTGACAACACTGCATCTTTTTTGTTATTTTGATCAGTTGTCATTTTCTGCAAATAAATGCTCTAAATGACAAAATTTTTATTTAGAATTTGGGAGAAATGTTGTCAGTAGTTTATAGAATAAGACAAAAATGTTCATTTTCCCCAAACACATACCTATAAATAGTAAAACCAGAGAAACTGATAATTTTGCGGTGGTCTCTTAATTTTTTCCAGAGCTGTATATATATAGTGAAGGTAATAACAGCGACTCCTTTAAGGAATGGCGTCGCTGGAAAAGAAACTACACGCCCCAGAAGGCTCAGCATGAATTGGAAAGGCGGGGTTACACTGTTTAAAAGGAAGCCGGGCAGAACAATGGGGGGGTCGTGATCGTGGGGAACACTGTCGGATTGTTCTGCCTGTGCAAAACCTTGGAATATATTCTGTTTACTCTCCCTGTGCACCCTTTGGGATTTATTCTATTTTCACTGTCCCGTGCAGTTGAATCGTAAGTACGTGACTTCCCAGTCACCGTGATAATTAGAAGTGCAAGTATAGTGCGTTTTTACCTCTTGTTGAGGTCATATTCTTTGTTTTGGTTTAATCCTGTTTAGTTATTTGCTTTCTACGTTGTTTACTGTTTGCTACGCCACCATTAATAGGCGTCACCCACTGGAGAATAGGGTGCTTATTGCTGCATATTCATGGCAGCCTGTACTGGATTACTAGTAGGGTTTGTAAACGAAGAGAAATAGACCCGGGACTGGTTAGGGTCAGATTCATGTCTTATGAGTTAATGAAACAGCAAACGGCAAGAAGCTGGGACAGTACACAAAGAACCAGAGACTCAGACACGGGACTGTGATTTAGTAAAGTGTTTATTTACTGCTTGGAACTGGTTTATCCAGACCCCAACCATTCCTGGGGAGGGGGCACCAGTACCCCACTAGTCTGCTGGAGAAGACAACATTGCTTGGTGGAGGTTCTGGATTATTTCAGTGGCAAGAACCTTGCCACGCATTCCTGCTCCCACACGGTTGTGCTACTGGCCCACTCTAACAAAAGGGGGCCCGTTGTTATCTCTTTGTCTGTGTTCCAGGCGATTACCATCGGAGAGAGCTTTCACCTTGCTTACCCGTGTTCCCAGTTCATTCCGCTGAAGGGAGCCCATACCTTGCTTACCTGTGTTACCAGCTCACTCAACCTGAGGGAGCTCACGCCCTGCTTACCTGTGTTAACGGCTCACTCCACCCGAGGGAGCCCATACCCCGCTTACCTGTGTTACCGGCTCACTCCACCAGAGGGAGCACGCACTCATTTTAGCTGTATTCCCAGCTCACTCCACCAGAGGGAGCACGCTCTGTACTTTACTTGTGTTCCAGGTAATTGTGCGCCAGCGCTGCAAAACTCAATTTCTGTGTCCTGGGTCAGTGTTTTTAAAAGGGCAACGAACCCGAGTGGGTGCAGTTCTTTTACTATATACATATATTGTAACAGAACAAAGGGTAGGGTCATTAATGGGAGGTACGTGAGGGCAAGTTTGTTGGCAAACTATGGCCTCACATTACCTGAAACAAGGTGGCCGACCCGAGGAGACTGCATTTCCCAGACAGCCCCATGTAAGGAAATTATGTCACAATGACTGGGCGTTTGTATGCTACAAAAAGGGACAGCCCCATTCAGATATTGAAGGAGTAGGAGACAGCATTGGAGAGAGAGAGAGAGAGAGAGAGAGAGAGAGAGAGAGAGAGAGAGAGAGAGAGAGAGAGAGAGAGAGAGAGAGAGAGAGAGAGAGAGAGAGAGAGAGAGAGAGAGAGAGAGAGAGAGCGCCAGAGCCAGACTCAGACTGAGTTACGGATACCTGTGAGTTTTGACCTGGACTGTTCTGATTACCTGATTTGTGGACAGACCCTGGTTTGTGTGGATAATCTGCTACGTGTACCTGACCCTTGCCTGTTTACTGACCTGCTTTTGGAACTGTGGAACTTTGTTGTGTTGAACATATTTGTAAGTGCCCCTACTGCTTTACTGTGCACAAGTTTAGACCAACCTCTTTATTTGTCACAATATATATAAAATGTATTTTTTAGCAGACACCCTTATCCAGGGCAACTTACAATTGTTACAAGATATCAAATTATTTTTACATACAATTACCCATTTATACAGTTGTGTTTTTACTGGAGCAATCTAGGTAAAGTACCTTGCTCAAGGGTACAGTAGCAGTGTCCCCCACCTGGGATTGAACCCACGACCCTCCGGTCAAGAGTACAGAGCCCTGACCACTACTCCACACTGCTGCCAGTATAGTAGATATATACTGATGCACAATTAAAACGCAACAGTCTAAGTTTTACATCAATAGCTCATTGGGCACATGCATAATGTTATTTACATTAAATAGTGAGCAGATATGTTTGGTGATTGTTTGAGTAGTATTGTTCCTTGTGATAAGAACATAAGAAAGTTTGCAAATGAGAGGAGGCCATTTGGCCCTTCTTGCTTGTTTGGTTGTTAGTGCCTATTTTCTGTTCTGAATGCCCCTTTATCTAATCCCCATTTGTGACCCCTGGTCCTTGTTTCTTTTTTCAGGTCGAAAAAGTCTCCTGGGTCAACATTGTCAATACCTTTTAGAATTTTGATCAGTTTGCTGCGTAATCTTCTTTGTTCAAGACTGAATAGATTCAATTCTTTAAGCCTGTCTGCATATGACATGCCTTTTAAACCCAGAATAATTCTGGTCACTGCTCTTTGCACGCTTTCTAGAGCAGCAATATCCTTTTTCTAGCGAGGTGACCAGAACTGAACACAATATTCTAGATGAGGTCTTACTAATGCATTGTAAAGTTTTAACATTAGTTCCCTTGATTTAAATTCAACACTTTTCACAAATAACAAAATACTGAGCTCAAGTCATGTGATTTCATAAAAACGCCAGGTGCTCATTGTTTGATATTTAAGTTGAGTTAAAATTGCCAAAATGAGTTGATTAAGAATCTGTATAAATAGCCATTTTAATTAAAGCATAAACCGCGAAAGACACAACCATGCCCCGCTTGAGTAATGATCGCCTGGTAGCTATTGGCATGATTGAAGGCGGCCTGTCTGGGAGAGAAGTTGCCCAGAGAATGAAATGTTCTGCTTCAACAATCGGCAGACTAGTCCAGAGAAACCAGGAAACCAGCTCTGTGAGGGACAGGCCACGTCCTGGAAGGCAATACTTCTAGTATTGTGGCTTCGCCCCCCTTTTGGATGGCTGACTTCCGACTGACCCTGAAATGAACTGTCAAACCATTCAGTTCCTGTTATACCGTGCCCTCACAGGTCAGGAGGGAGATTGTTAACTCGGATTAATTCACTCTCTGTCACACAGAGGTACGACTCTTTACATCCTAAAGCTTGTCATGACTCCATTCCGTACTCCCAATTAAGACTGAGGAGCATTTGCTGTGATGACACTGATTTTTTAAACAAAACAAATGAAATGTGTGCATTTTTTAGAAACTGGTTTTCCAGACACAACCATTGGAGAAGCTCAGTTACGTGTGTCTACGATAAACAGAAAGGATGCTTTGTACAAAAGCAACACAGAGAGTACTAGTAATAGTATCCCCCTAGTTCTTACCTATCCCCCAGTGACCGAAAAATACAACATATCATACAAAGAATTTTAATATTCTGCAACTAGATCCCTATACAGCTCCTATTTTCAATAATTCACCATTGATGTCTTACAAAATATACAAAATCTAAGAATATTTAGTCCATAGTAACATGCAACCTAGTTCTTCAGTCTTAAAGGCACACTTCCATGCAATTGGCCGTGCTGTGCTACTTGTAAATACATCCACAACAACACAGTAATCAAAGGGGCAAAATCTTCATTCACTATTCATGAGACATTTGCTTGCACCAGTAAAGGAATAGTATAGTGCATTGGTTGTGTGAAGTGTAACAAACTGTACATCGGAGAAACTAAACGGCGTATAGCTGATCGCTTCGTGGAACTTCTACGAAGTATAAGAATTAACACCTCCAGAGCTCCTGCTGCCAGACATTTGAACACAAATGACCAAACTGCAGAAGACATCACAATGTGTGGGATAAATCACTGCTATGGGACAAATGCAGCCTGGAAGCAAAAAAGAAAGAATTCATTTTCAAATGAGGCCCTTTGGAACCTATTGGAATGAACATTCTATTCTGAAGTCATCATGACATCATCCTCTGGAACTTTTCTTTTGGAAAACAACTTGTTTTAACAACAGCTTGTCTACTAACTGCTTTTTCCATCCCGGTGAAGATTATTATTTTTTTTTTTTATCAATTTACATTGTGTACCTACATTACCGTTTTCTTTTAAATTTTGCACCTTTTGGTACACAGCAGTTTTCCTTTTTAACATTTTAAATATTTATATAAAAAGATTTAATATTTAAATATAAATATGTCATTGAAAACTTGACACTGAAAGACTGGGATGTATCATTCTAAGTGTAAAAGACAAAATAGACGTCTCCACATCACCTGTTGCCAGACATTTAACACAAATAACCACACTGCAGAAGACATCTCAATGCATGGGAGTTCACTCTTATTCACATTAAAATGTAGTTAACATGACAATACGTGATGCAATTGTGGCGACCACCCCATATGTGCTGCAATAAGCGCAGCCTCTGCTATATTCTTAATTGAATAGCAGTAGGCCTGGCCAGGTTAGTTCGATTTCTTATATTCAAATTAAAGTTGGTAAAAGTGGTCTCTGATTTTAATTTTCGCCAGATTGCCTGGTTTTATAAAGAAACTCTTTAGGCATTAGTTTACATGCATGAGAAAAAATTAACTGCCCCTTAACTGTCTTTTTATATTGTGATGGTTAGGAGTATTTTTCTAGGGCTGCTATGCATTGTTTTTTGTATGTTCTTCGTTTTTTCCCGCTTTGGGCTATCCGTAGTTGGGGGCGGGGCTTATGCTCCTTTTGCTAATTGCCGGCCAGTTCAAAAAGGGAACCATTTTGGGTGGGTTGCCGTTTCTCTCTCCTACTCACTCTCGACGTTCTGATTTTTTATCAGAACTTTTGGTAGATGAGGAGTTTATTAGTCTGTGTTTTAATGCATGTCTCTTCATTTGTTCAGCTGTATGTTATTTTGGTAAACGAGTCAAAAATCTTCTGCTGCGTTTAGATGTTGTTTTTTTTTTTCTCTCTATCGTGTTTTTTTTCTTGCTTGGTTATTTTGTGACCGTTCTATCGCTGCTTTGGATCTTCATTTTTTTCCATGAAGAATACAGTTGGCCTGGACTTTTAAAACTACATAGTTTTAATGGAATCAAAGGGAACACGTCTGTACAGCGGATTACAAACATCATCCGGGTGAGATCAAACCATTTTGTTCTTTCATTTTTTGCTACTGTGTTTGCAGTGTTTTTTGTGAATGGCCATCCTGGTTTTGCATTGGATTTTTGATTTTTTGAAGTATTATTATTTCTTGAAACTTTTTTCTTTTTGGATTTGTTTTTCATGAAGGGGACTGAACTATGATTTAAAAACCTGTTGGTTGGGTTAATTACCCTTACCTGTTTACACTGTATTGTCAATTGCTGGTTAAACTAATTTACACCTTTTATAGTGAGCCTCAGTGTTGACATTATTGTTTTGCTTGTATTTGGTCTATGCTCGTATGGTTTTTATATCTCTTTTACATTCTAGACTGACTCCTAAAACATTTTCTGGGTTAAGCATATTCCTCAGGTCCCCTTTTAAATCCCTCTTTTATGCTGTAACTTATTACTTGCTGTTTCCAATAAAATTAAATGTTTGCTTATGGAATCAGTATACGCTTATGGTCTAAGTGTCTAGTAGGAATACTAAGGAAGTTTGTTACACAATAATAATGGTTGTGATGAAACCCCAGAAAGTCTTTTTAGAAGGCAAAACATTTTGTAGTTCACATTTAGAGGATGCCATAATGAGAAATAATTTATTGTGTTTATGTATTCATTTAAGATTGAGTTGGTTTGGTATGTAACTATTTATTTACAAACCACCATTTGCAACACCCTAAGAACATTAAAGTTACAGTATTTGCAAGTAAAGCTGTAAAGATTTATTTGCAAGTAATTCTAAGCCTCTAGTCCAGGGACACACAACCTGCAGCCCGTGGCCCATTTATTATATGATTGCGGCCCATCATATTACTTCCATTTTACTCATGGTTTTGTATTTTAGAATGAGAAACTAAAACTGTCAGTTCTTAGCGAGTGACGTCACTACAATGTAATTCGTGCGCGGACGGTCGAACGAACAACACGACTCAGACTTGAATTAAAAGTTGTCCTGAACAAGTTTATTTTCAAAAGAAAAGGGGGTACTGAAACAACACAGCAGAGGTCAGTGAAAAAGAAAAGGGGGTACTGGAACAACACAGCAGAGGTCAGTGAAAAAGAAAAGGGGGTACTGGAACAACACAGCAGAGGTCAGTGAAAAAGAAAGGGGGTACTGAAACTGAAACAACACAGCAATGTCAGTGAAAAAGAAAAGGGGGTACTGGAACAACACAACAGAGGTCAGTGGAAAAGAAAAGGGGGTACTGAAACAAAGTCAGTAAAGATTGGGAAGAATCGTTTTGTGTAACTGAAAAGCAGGGTAAGCCATATTGTCTGCTTTGCCTATCTTTCCTGTCAGTTTGCAAGACGTACTGTATAACATAAAACGACACTTTGAAACTTGGTATGCAGAGTTCCACAAGAAATACAGAATCTTAAAAAAAGGAATCTGAAATGGGATTTAGAAATGCAAAAATCATCACTCACTGCTGCCTTGACTGAGTCTCAGTTGGTGACTTTAGCTTCATTTCATATTTGCTGGCTTATAGCAAGAAAATGCAAGCCGTTTAGTGACAGGGAACTAATGGGCTACAAGAAATCTGTTTTAATTTTGGAGTTGAATTAAAAAACTTAGTCGCTGTAACAACAGATGGCGCTCGTTCCCTGACCGGTAAACACAAAGGTCTGGTCAGTTCAATCCGAAAAGAGAAACCAGGCCTTATTGCTATCCACTCATTGATCCACCAGCAGGCCCTGTCCTCAAAACTTGGAAGTGGTTGTTTGAAGGAAGTTATGAACACAGTTGAAACCGTAAACAAAATCTGCAAACATTCGCTGCAACATCCTTTGTTTGTTAAACTTGTTTCATGTGAACAGGATAGAGACTACGAAGACCTACTTTACCACACAGAAGTACGCTGGCTCAGCAGGGGGCGGGTCCTGCAGAGATTTTCTGAATTGCTTCCAGAAATATGCAAAATGCATGATATGGCTCAGTTCAGTGATGACAAGTGGCTGCTGGATTTGTCGCTCCTCACAGATTTTGAATTTGGAACTCCAGGGAAAAGACAGGCCTCTGAACATTATTTTCCAGAAGATTTTGACCTTCATGAACAAACTTGATTTGGTCATCATGCAACACACAGATCTAACATACTTTCACAATTTTTGTTTAAGTGTGGAAAAGTTAGACATTGAGGAAAACCTGGACATTTGTGGTTATGTTGTGTTTGCTTACTGAGGTAAAAGAAAACTTTGATTCCAGATTCACTGAGTTAGAGCGGCTGAAGAAGAAATCATGCTTGTTTGTTGTTCTGCTGCTCCTGGCGATGCTGAGCTAGTTTTAGATTTTCTTGCGCCAAACGACCAACCAATGCTAGACGGCCTCTTAACATGATTACATACTTGACTAGGTTTTTAGAAGTTTTTGTTTGCTCCTCCCACCCTTCTTTTACAAGATCAAGGATACCTCATGGTTGCCTCCCATACAGCAGCTCAAAGGGAGAGATCCCGGTCGAACTCTGAGGCACCTCTCTCACTGCAAACATCAGGTAGGGGAGGAGATTAGCCCAATGTTTCTGTTCTTGGTTGACAAACCGCTTCAGCATCTGTTTTAAAGTCTGATTAAAACATTCCACCAAACCGTCCGTCTGCGGGTGGTAAACGGAGGGTCGAATGGACTTAATTTGCAACAATTTATACAACTCTTTCAAACATTGTGACATAAAGTTTGTTCAGTGATCAGTGAGGATTTCTTTTGGAATCCCTACTCTCGCTATAATCTGGAGTAACTCACGAGCAATTGCTGTGGCACTAGTGGATCTCAATTGTACTGCCTCTGGATATCTAGTCGCGTAGTTCACCACTACCAAAATGTGCGTATATGCAGAGTCAGACTGGCTCAATGGACCCACTATGTCCATAGCAATGCGTTCAAAGGGAACTGAGATCAGGGGCAGTGGGACCAACGGGGCTGGGCGAACCCGCTACGGCGCTACTTGCTGACATTCCGGACACTCCGCTACATATCGTGTCACCTCAATAAACACTCCCATCCAATAAAACCGAGCCAATATTCGTTCCGAATGGTCTGAACAGGGGACATCGTGAGCCAACCACATGATCTCACGTTAAAAAGACTGAGGAATGAGTAATTGTGTTACAATCTGACTGAGTTCATGGCTTGGGATGCCCTATACAGCAAATGCCCGACAATAATGTGGTGAGGATATGTAAGTGGCCAGTTGTCCTCTACATGGTTCTCCTCGATAGACCGAACCTGCCCCCAGATGTCTGCCAGCGAAGGATCCAATGCTAGGTCCACACCTCGGTCCCATAATTTCGGGATATCGAGCGGAGCTACAGTAGCTTCAGCACTGGGGGCCTCAGTAACCCGCCCCCGCAGGTCACACTGAGTCCTGATCCCCTTTCCTTTGCATTTAACAGACTCTAAAGTTTCCCCCAACAAACCCCAGCCTTTGCTCTCTTTTTGGTTTTTTTGGGCAAAATCAGGAATGGAACAAATCGGCTTGCAGCGGGAAGATTTTCCCAATAGTTTCCCCCGCTGCTCCCATGGTCTTACCTGAGACTGGTTTTAAAATACGGCTAGTCTTGACCTAAAATAACTGGATAGGGCAACTTTGCAGCCACTGCCACGATTACGCGGCGGGTATGACCTCCAATAGTGAAATCTAATTTAGTGAGGGGGTAGTCCTTGTTATTCCCATGAATACAGGAAATGACCACTACCCCATGTGACCACCAAGGTACCCCCGTCAACAGAGCCTCCTCAATTAAAACTTGCCCACATCCTGAGTCCACGAATGCGTGGGTGCTCACATCACCAACCTGTACATCAACAATGCAAGGCCCCTCCCAATCATTACCCCTGGACTTACCTGGTGCTGTTGGTAGGTAATGGGAGGCCACACCACATTCCATCGCCGCCGGACAATTCTGGACGAGGTAGTCGACCTCATGGCACCGGTAACAAGTGAGGTGAAAGGGCACCCACGGAGCTTGTATGTCCCTCTGCCAGTTTGGGTAAAGTGCTGTGGGGGTCCTGTCCTTGGACCCATCGTCCGGGGTCGGTTGGAGGGAGGAGCGGGGGTGACGACCACGGGAGCTGATGCCAATGCATCCTCATATCCCTCAGCCAATCGGACTGCTGCCTCTAGCGTGGTGGTTCGATGCCTGGTGACCCAGTTCTGGGTGTCCGGCCCCAGCACCTTCATGAACTGCTCTATGGCAATCAGCTCGGTGATCTTTTCTGCATCATTGGTGCCGGTGCAGAGCCACCAGGTCACAAGATCCACTAGTTGCTGGGCCACCACGCGGGGTCGCAGTCCTGGGGGTTGCTGGTATTCCCGGAAACCGCCAGTGGTGCATCTCCTCCGTGATGTCAAGCTGCTGGAGAATGGCCTGCTTCACCTGGTCGTACACCAGGGCTTGCTCATGTGTCAGAGCTTGGTAGGCTGCCTGGGCCTCTCTATTCAAATTGGGGCCCAACTGGGTAGCCCACCACTCCCGAGGCAACTGAGCTGCTGTTGCCTGCCTTTCAAAGGCAACCAAGTAAGCCTCGGGGTCATCCTCCAGCAACATCTTCACTACCATCACCCTTTGTAGGGGTACTGCTGGTTGAGCCGCCGGTTCCATCCCGCGATTATCCTCCAGGAACAGGTTGAGCATCCTCTCCATCATGGCCGTCAATGATTCCTGATGCCTCCGCTCCTGCGCCTCCAACAGCGCTGCCAATGCGGTTGGGTCCATTTTTAATCCCTCTTCTGAACACCAAATGTTTTCAGGTACAGTGAATAAAAAGAATGTCCAAATAGCATTTCTCCCACAACAGTCTGTGTATTTAATAATAATAACACAAATAATCCGCCTCTTTACTAACGATGGTATTGGGGGATACACGGCAGGTTTCAGTCCACAAACAAAAATAAACAAACTGGACTTTGTCTGTCCCGCTGTCCTCCGTGCACAGCAGTCTGCGCGCTTGGGTCCTGGGAAGCATAGTGCCAGTGAGTGTGGTGTGGTGTGGTGCTGTGCTGTGCAGGGAAGTGCTCAAGACTGCCGGTCTGCGGCTCACTCCTCCTCTGCAACGGAAAAAACACAAACCACAAAAACAAAAGGTAAACAGTACAGGCTCCAGCCATCTGTACACGTCAGCGCAAGGCGGCGTACTGACGTAGCTGCTTCCCCTTTGTACTCACAAAGCCCTCCCTGCAATCAACCTGTCGCCATGGTTTCTTCAATAGAGAAATAGATTATTGAAATGGAGTCTTTCTGGGTATGTGCAAATACATGCTCCCCCTAATATGGTCACCTTCCAGTTTCCGCCTATTGTCAAGGAAGTCCATCTAGGATGCAGCATACCACCGACCTTACACAGCGTCCTTTCTGATCGGGAGGGAGATTTACAGCATTGATCCTTTCTCTGTTTATCACAGGAGGATTAAAACAAAACTTAGGTCTTTAGTACTACCAAATGTGCGCTTCGTATGTCAGCCCTAGTGGCATAATGGATAAGGCACTGGCCTCCTTAGCCAGGGATTGTGGGTTTGCGTCCCATCTGGGGTGGGGGTGTTATAAAAATGAACGTAATTGTGTTATGTTTTCTTGGCATGTGATATTTTGTAGATCTTGTTATCTGCTAAGTCCGCTCACGCTAGCCACAACGTGCTTGAGTGCTGTGGCAGCAGCCATGAAACAAGTCAGTTTTTCAGTTGAAATAAAGATCTACTTTGTGTATGGGTGGTTTGAAAAGATCACTTAAATAGCTATGTATTTTGAAATAAAGATGTATTCATTATTATGAACGTTGACAGAAAGGACATTGTATTTACATTTCCCACATGTGCTTGCCTTGTATAAATCGATGGAGTTTCAACAAAGGCATTTGACTTTGGTTCATTTGTTAGCCTATACTGCCATCTACAGCATTACTGCGGGTGTCATTTACTTCTTTTGACAATAATATGGATCATTTCACAGAGAAATGTAAGAACATGTAGTCTTGGCTGAGTGGTTAAGGCGATGGACTTGAAATCCATTGGGGTTTCCACGCGCAGGTTCGAATCCTGCCGACTACGTAAGCGTTCTTTTTAATTGTATGTGTTCATTGCTAATACATGTTTAAAGATGAGGAATCTGAAATACTACTGGTTGTACTTCATATCGCACCGGTTCATTTTGTCAAAGAATGTTCATTTTGGCACCTTTACAAATGCTGTGGTTTCTTTAAAGAAGAAAAGCCATGACCCGTACGGGGATCGAACTCGTGACCTTGGCGTTATTAGCACCACGCTCTAACCAACTGAGCTAACCGGCCACACACACGAAACTTGTTACTAAAACCCAAGAAAAAAAAGTCCTGTGGACATTATGATTACCAAGATGTTATGAACTGAACAACACATTCAAAGTATTGGAAAGGCATAATTAGAGGCCTCATCTTTATGAGGCAGTTTAACAGTGTGAAGAAAGTGGCGAGGTGCGGGCTTGCGGTGACTTTCTCTCATTTAAAAACCTGGGATTTGAATACTAACAAGAAAAACATGTAAAATTACCAAGCATTCGGTGGACGTTGACTTTGCACAACACTGCAGCACACTGCTGAACCTCCAATGTCTGACGCTGCAGTAAATTACCTGGCGTGTGCGTGTACTTATTCTTTTTCTGTTTCTATTAAGGAGGGCGACCTGTTTCGTCGCATTCTATATGGGACCACAAGGACACTCCTCTTACAGAAAGAAAATATACGGCAAAAAGAGCGATCGCTTCACGGTTAGAAAAAAAATCAGAACAGACTGTTAGCAAATGAACTTCATTAAAAAACCACAAAGGCATTACATAAATGTTACAGAAATATTTCGTAGACAGAACAGTTGTAACATATTTGAGTACATTTCTAAACAATCTGCTAATAACAGACATAATCTCAAAGCGCTATAATTTATTTTCAGCTCTTATGAAAGACAAGTATGGTTGCGCATTATATCACAGAAAACAGGATAATCCTAGCTCTTTATTTAATCCCTCGGGTTGTACTGTATGGATATAGAAGATCCATTTTGATTCACATTGTAATAGTTTTTGATCGAGATTATCACCTCCTCGTGCTTGAAATATTTTTTCGTATGCCACGGTATTTCAGATCTGAAATGGAATGTTTGGCATCTACAAAATGTCTAGCTAGTGGTGAATGGATCTCTTTTCTCCTAATTGAACTTTTATAGTCGCTCATTAATGCGCAATCGTAAGTGTCTAGTAGTTTTACCAACATATTGCAAATGGCAAGGACAACAAATCAAATAAATGACATGCATTGAAGCACAGGTCATCACTTGTAAGACACTGTACTCTTTTTTCGTTGTATGGCTTGTAAAACGCAAAAGCATTATCACAGGCGGCACAATTACGACATGGAAAAAAATCCAGTAGATTTGTCCAGTACACCTAGATCTCTCGAACATGTCAATGAGTCAGCCCTTAATAAACACTGTCTGTGTTCATTTCTGTGTACATGACATTGTCTATAAACAATACCTGTTATGTAAGCCTATTGGTATCAAACCAATCGCAATTAATGCAATCTGTGTTTTCAGTCAGTTTGATAGTTTTAATCAATCATCGAAAAAGCAGCAGTGCTTTGCAACTGTAGTTCATCTTTCTTACGTTTTGGTAAGATACCCACTCAGAACGTGTTCGCTTCCTCCAGCCCCCTAAGGAACACTGGAGCGGTCATCAATAACAGCGAGCAGTTAGCCAAAAACAACACTCGCTGTCTCCTTCACGCTCAAAAACGAACACTCTCACTCTTCCTCGTGGATAGCGAGTCCAAACACTTTAGAAATGCATTTCGCTAGCAAATAACTATAGAAATGATCCCTGAAAGTACTATTTTATGTGCAACTGGACGACCGTCTCCCTCCAACTCTGAGTGGCACCGGTAGCTGTGCCATTGACAAATAAACAGGAGCACTTTCATATAATGCAATTATTTTAACACCTCACTGGGCTACAGCAACATTTCAAACTCATTCCAGACTGCAGGCGGTTAAAAGCTTAATTGGGTTCAAGTTTTTCGTATGATTTAAAAGTACGAGCCAGTTGCCTCATTTGCATTTGTAGCGCCCCCCTCCAAAACACAGTTAAATATTTAACCAAGGATAACCCCCTAGGTTATCCCTATAATTAAATTGACTATCTTAAATAACCAATTTAAGTAGAATTAATGATTACGCCAATTTGAAGCTAATATAACTCCAAATAAATAACAGGTTCTTTAAAAATCAAGACAGCACAGTGTGTAAAGTGAGGAGAACAAGGTATCCAAACAAAAAGAATTTTATTTAAACAAACTGTCACAGCTTTTACCTGTAGCATCAGATTTGATAGCAACAACCTTTAAACTATAGCAGCAGATTTTTAACCAAGAGCGATCCCATTAGACCCTAAGCACTAGGATACTTTAAACTAAGTCATGTCACACCAACGCTTCTAAATAAAAAGATAATTCACAGCACAATAACACTTTTAAATAACAGCCTTCAAAGCAAATAGTGGTTTCCACAAACACAATTCCAAACAATAAAATAAACCTTAAATAACACACTTTAAAAAAAACTAATAATCAGTGATTTTCATAGAAAAACAGAAAACGTCATGCAACCTAAAAAATGCCTAATGCTTAAACACTCCAATAGCCGCTATTTTAGTTAATACACAAGTTGATAAAGTGCAGGTGTGTAATCAACAGTTAACAGGCCTTTTATAACTATACATTGTAAACACATACACCATTACAGTGAGGATAATCAGGACAAAGACGCTACTCTAAAAGTCTAAAACAACCAATAACACAGAAAAAAAGTTCGTAAGCAGCACTCGGATAATTACATCAAAATTCACAGGATCGTAATTACCAACGCAGAATACAGACCATGCACATTCTCTTTTGTGATCAACCCCATACAATTGCGACCGACGTCTAAGAGCATGGGGGATACTTCACTGAAACCACTCCAATATAGAGCGGACCAAACTATTCAATATGAATAGTAGTAGTTTACCATTAACTTCTAGCGCTTCAGCCAATTCACAGCGCCTCAGTATTACACTTGAAAAGTTACAATCCTTACCAAACAGTAGTTCCCCGACCCGTGCTCTCAGCTCACAAATCTCTCAAACCCGATCGCTCTCTCGCTGATTAACCCCACCTGTTTTTATACAGTTGGCCCCATTACAAATTAGCACTACAATTACTATGGCGACAGATAGTCTCCCTGGGGTTTAAAGGGACAGTGCAACAGTAAAAATAATAAAAATCACACAATAAAACTCAATCTTATTACATCCAAAAAAATAAACAATACATCCGTTACAACTCTCCCCTGAAATTTAAAATGTGTCCACACATTTGATCAACCAGAACAAAGCGATATCTCCATCCTTACTGGTATCCTTGCAGCAACGAGGGTGTAGAAGAAAGTCTCCATTCCCTTATCTCAAGAAAGTGATTGAATACTTAAGCACTTACAACAGTCCATACTTTTAGATTTGTAGTCCTGCATAGCACAAATTAAAAGACATCAGCCCTATATCGAAGGGGCATAACTCCTCTGGTAGACCTCAAGGGCCTAGCATGGCTTAATCCAGATTCTGGTTGTACAGCGGAGTCATCACTGATGGCTGGTCCGATTGAAACAATTGGAGTAGAAGGGGTAGCCAACGCCTCAATGGCATCAGAAGCCCCGAAATCAGCATAAGCCAATTTAGGGGCTACCAATAACTGACCTTTAAGTGTCTGAAAGGTCTGCTCTTGTTCCACCTCCCACTTCCAGCTGGCAGCAGATTTCTTGGAGCCGGACCGCTGGTATTTTGACGTCCCGCAAAGTAAGACATGCAAGGGAGAGGCAATCTTGGCAAAATCAAAAATGAAACGGCGGTAGTACCCAATCATTCCAAGAAAAGATCTCAGTTCTTTTACATTGGAGGGTGCTTTCCATTCTTTGACAGCCCGTATCTTCTCAGGGTCTGGTTCAATCCCTTGTTCAGAAACCACGTGCCCCAAGTAGCTCACCTTTTCCTGTAACAGGTGACACTTGGCTGGCTTTAGCTTTAAGCCATGTTTCTTCAAACGTCCAAACACCAGGTCTAAGCTGTTTAAATGGCTGTCAAAGTCAGGAGAAAATACAATTATATCATCCAAGTACAGAAGGAGAGTGTCGAAGTTCTGATCCCCTAGGCATCTCTCAATTAATCTTTGAAAAGTCCAAGGCGCATTACACAGCCCAAAGTGCATGCGCTTGAATTCATACAGTCCCATGGGCGTAATAAAGGCAGTCTTAGCTTGATCATCCGGGTGCATTTTAACTTGCCAATAACCTGAAGCCAAATCCAAAGTAGAAAATATCTTAGATTTTTTCAAAGAGGCCAAAGACTCCTCCTGGGACTAACACCATTCCACTGAGCCTAGGTAGGACGTGTTGTCATTAAATACCATTCTTCTGGGATTACTATAATACGCAGGAGCCAATTACCCCATTCTGGAATTCATTTAGCATACATAGAAAGGAGACCCGGCTGTCGATTTTGTATGCAATATGATTATTTAAAAATAAAACAGTAACCATTATTGACTCTGAAGAACTTTTTGTGTTGAGAAACGAACCCTTAACAAAAGTGTGGTTACAACTGGCGCCCAACGTGGGGCCTGCGTTCAATAGCGATCTGAGAAAATAAAAGCGAGAAGCAAGAAAAGAAAATAATATAAAAATACATTTGTTTGTTCATTAAAACTAACTTTGCTTGCTTCACTGGACAAAACCGCTGGTTAAAAATAAGAAAATAACCAATTCTTACCGTGTGTTGTGAAGTAAACACTTCCTGTATTTCAACTGACATGAATACGTCCGGTTCAGCCATGGAAAACGTTGCTAGTGTGCGAACAGTGGAATTGCTGCCTGCAGCGACCTCTGGTGGTGGCAGTATAGCAACTACTTGTCAAGCTAATCCCAAAGTCATTGAAAGCAAAGCAGCTGAGTTGGAACTGGCAATGTTAGATGAGGCACGAGAAGCCGACCCCCTTGCGAATTTAAAGGGGCAAAAGCATACTTACAATCAAGAAAACGAACCAAATTGTTCTTTTTTCAAAGATATGCTGCAATGTATTTTGGATAGAATGGAGAACCAAAATCAACAAATAAATAAGAATTTAGGGTCGGTGCAAAACGATCTCCATAAGGTTACCAATGGCCTTAATGACCTCCAAAACGTGCTTAGAAGAGAAGTTAGTGACATTGGGAAGACTACAGATGATCTTATGGCCCAAATGGCATCTTGTGAATGTGTTATTTCCAAGCATGATGTTGCTTTGGAGAATATGCAAGCTGACGTAGGCTACATGCAAAAAGGTCTTCAGGGAACACAGCAGGACGTAGATGCTTTGAACCAGAAGGTAGAGAACCTGCAAAGCAAGGTTGACTCTGCTGTGATTGGGGACCTGAGAAGCCTTCACCTAGAGGTCCGACACATTCAAGAGACCATGGCTTGTGGGGGTGACATGCCTAAACGACACACCCAGACCACAATGTCTCAGACTGAGAATGCTGTAGCTGATTCTCCTGCACTAAACCCCAGAGTTTCTGAGCTCCAATTCAGCACCCCTTTACCTCCATCACATGAAAGGTCTTCACTATCCACATCATGGTGCGCAAGCCCTGCACCATGGCTTCGTCCTCCATCTGTTATGCAGCCCCCTGAATATGGCAGTAAGGGAGGCCCCAAACCTCGTGAGTTTGTTGCTCTTTTAGAACGATACTTCCAAGCACAGTGTATTCCAGAGAACCAGTGGCTACTGCAGACTGATTTCCATTTTAAAGGGAGTGCACAGCAATGGTGGCGTTATAAACGGCAGCAGGTTCGCAGCTGGGAACAATTTAAGAAGGCGTTTCTGACCTACCATGAAGGTCTCATGAGCAGAGAACAGACACAAAGGGACCTGGAGGTCCGCCAGCACGCTGATGAGCCACTAGAAGCATTTGTCTGGAGAAAGTACGAACTACATTCTCAGATATACCCACAATGCTCTGAGGAGCAAGTGACTCAATATATTATTGGTCTCCTGCATCCTGATCTCAAAGTTTTAATGCGGTCAATGGAACTGAACACCCTTGAACAGCTAGTGCAGAGGGGCAAGACCTTACAACAAGACCTGAAGGAGGAGAGAGAGTATAAACGGCAGCAAAACTCCTTGTCAAAACCCCTTGCATTCAAAAGTACTAACACCAGTGACAGACGGGAATCCCCTGAAGGGAAAGGCCAACAAAAAAAATATTACTCTGAAAAGTCTCAGTCCAGCATGGATGTTCAATGTAGGTCATGCAATAAATTTGGACACTATCAGAGGAACTGCCCGAGGAAGTCCCAGCGTACCCCACCTGATAAAGTAACTGCTGCTGTTACTGGTATCTCTACAGACACAGACAACCATCTGGACCAGGGAAACGTCAGAGGGGAGGCCGTGAAGCAGGAGCTGGGGCCTTCCTATTAGAACAGCATGCTCCTGCAGAAGGCGTGGCAGCAATGTATTCTGCCCACCAAGACCTACAGCACACATCTGAGCACTCAAGCAACGATCAAAACGTCCATGAAATCATGCGCTCATTCGAATGGCACCAATCTCTCTGCTTGGTCAAGATATGGAGGCCTGCCTCTCCTTGAGGTAGAAGTAGGTGGCCACAAGACTCAGACATTGGTTGATACTGGAGCGACCAAATGTTTGATGTCCAGTGAACTAATGCGGAAACTTTCCATGCCACCCCACATGTTGTCAGCGTGGGAAGGGAACGATGTCACCTTGGCTACCGACATCAAGTGCTCACCCTTGGGGTTGTTGAAGGTTTGACTGAAGATGGTCGGAAGGTTATGGGAGGGAACGGTTTTAGTGATGGAAGATCTCACAACAGAGCTGATCATTGGAGTTGACTTAATTCGTGAAACTGGATTGTTAATAGACCTCCAGCACATGAAGGTGTGGTATTCTAGCTCAGCCAAAGGGGTGCCTATCCCACCTACCAAGACGACACAAGAACTTCCAGTGCTTGTGGCAGCGGGTGATTCTCCAATTCTGGAAGCGGAAGGAACCACCTCCTTGCAAAATAGTAGCACAACAGGCTCATCCTCCAAGGAAAAGCACAGTCAGCTACAGGATGTACTGCAACGGTTCTCAGAAGTTTTAGGGGACCATATGGGCAGAAGTGACACTGTTCAACACCATATTACAACAAATGGATCCCCACCCTGTCGGCAGAGACCTTATCCATACAGCCCAGAGAAGCGAATGTCCATCCAGCAGCAAGTTGAAGAAATGCTGAAGTTAGGTGTGGTTGAGCCCTCTAAGTCATCCTGGGCATCTCCTGTAGTCATCGTTAAAAAGAAAGATGGCAGTGATCGCTTCTGCGTAGACTACAGGAGACTTAATCAGGCAACCCAAACAGATGCCTTTCCTATGGTGAACATGCGGGAGGTCCTTGACAGTCTTCATGGGGCAGTCTACTTCAGCACTCTAGACTTACGCTGTGGATATTGGCAGATAGCTATGTCACAAGACAGTCGGGAAGCGACCGCTTTCATTACGCACATGGGACTGTACCAGTTCAAAGTCATGCCTTTCGGGCTAAAGAATGCTCCAGCCACGTTCCAGAGGCTTATGAATGAGGTACTTCGGGGACTAGTCCATCGCAATTGCTTTGCTTATCTTGATGACATTGTCATCTTCTCGTCAAGCTGGGAACGGCATCTCCAAGATCTAACTGAAGTATTGCAGGGACTCAAGGATCATGGACTCACCTGCAAGCTTGAGAAATGCGTGTTCGGTCAGAAAGAACTCAAATATCTAGGACACATTATTTCTGACAAAGGTGTAGCCCCTGACTCAAAAATGTTGGAAGCAATGAATCAGTATCCCAGACCAAGCAAACCAGAACATATTCGACAGTACTTGGGCATGTGTAACTGGTATGGAGGATTTATCGAGAGACTCTCTGACATTGCTGAGCCACTGACAAGACTGTTAAAGAAAAATACCTGGAGTACAGAAGCAGAAACAGCCTTCCAGCATCTTAAAGAAGAGCTACAGAGTGCTGTGCATTTGAGCGATCCAAACTTCCATAAGCCTTTTGTCCTTCAAACTGATGCCAGTAGTGTAGGACTAGGAGCAATCCTTTATCAGATGGAAGGGGAGAGAAAGTGCATCATTACGTATGCAAGCAATACACTCAATGCTACAGAGCGGTGTTACCATGCCACTGAAAGGGAGTGCCTAGCGGTGGTATGGGCTGTAAAGAAGTTCCGTCCTTTCCTTGATGGACGTCGCTTTACACTAGTCACTGATAACAGTGCACTGAAGTGGCTAGCCAGTATGAAAGATGCCAGCAGTAAATTAGCACGGTGGTCTTTACAGCTTCATGAATTTGATTTTGAAGTGCAGCACTGTGCAGGAACTTCAAATCAAGCAGCAGATGCCTTGTCTCGGAACACTGTACTGGAAGACAGCTCTGATTATAGTTCTCTAGATGACAAGATGCTGCCTGAATTGCAGCTCCCACCGGAAGAAGCCATAACAGTCCTTGTCTCTACCGTAGTGGAGGGGAACCCTCCATGCCTTTTAAGCCGAGATACTGTTCAAGAGGAGCAAAAGAAGGATGGGTACCTGTTGCCTATCATTGAGTACCTCAGTCATGGAACTCTTCCCCCCTGCAAAGAGCAAGCAGCAAGAATCAGAGGTACTCACCGAAATTATGCACTTGTAGATGATGTCCTCTATCGAATGGATGGGGATCCTTACCGCACGGAATAAGAAGAGGATTGGAAGATGGTAATTCCTCATTCTCTCAAGCAGGAAGTGCTTAAGTTATTTCATGACTGAGAGACAGCTGCACATTTGGGGTTCCACAAGACGTTAAATCGTCTTCAGCAGCGGTACTTTTGGAGAGGCATGGTGTGAGATGTTGCAAACTATGTCAGAAGTTGTGACATCTGCCAAAAGGTCAAGCCAGACAACCAGAAACCAGTAGGTTTGATGGTACCTCAGAAGCCTGTCGAACCCTGGTATAAGATAGCTGTTGCCCTCATGGGACCACTGCCAAAGAGCTGTAGTGGAAATGAGTATCTTCTGGTTGCTGTGGATCAGTTTACTAAGTGGGTGGAATTATTTCCTATGCGTCGTGCTACAACAAAGAAAATCTTGGTTAAGCTGGAAAACGAAGTGTTCTGTCGCTGGGGTATACCGGCAATTATCTTATCTGATAATGGGCCTCAGTTTGCGTCCAAGGAATGGAAGGAAGCTTGCCTAAGATGGGGAATAAAACCTCAGTATACTTCTCCTTACCATCCTCAGGCCAATTGGACAGAGCGAATGAACCGCACAATCAAGATTATTCTTCAGTCGTATGTCCACCAAGATCAGTCCAGATGGGATGAGGACCTCGCCTAGTTTGGTCTTGCTATTCGTACAGCAGTACAAGACACCACTGGCTATAGCCCAGCACAGCTCAATCTTGGACGAGAGATAGCTCTCCCAATTGATCGTTCAATGGCCACTAACAAAGACCCAGCTGAAGAAGATCTAGGAGAGTATCAAGAAGCTCTCTATGAAAAACTACATCGATATTATGAAACAGCCAGAGATAACATTGCAAAAGCTCAACAAAAGCAGCAAAAGTATTATGACGGGAAGCGCAGACATGTAAAGTTCAATGATGGAGATCAGGTTCTTCTTCGTGCACACCCCGTCTCTTCAAAGGAACAACGATTCTCTGCAAAACTGTCTCAAAAGTGGGTTGGACCCTACAACATTGTAAAGGCTATTTCGCCACTCAACTACGAACTTTGTGATCCTGTCTCGGGTAACAATCTGGGAGTTCAACATGTACACAACTTGCGACCATTCAATCACAGAAAACTGGCTGGAGAAGAGACACGTTCCTCTGATGTAACAACTCAGAAACTGAAGGAGGGTGAACCGAAGATGCGCAGCCCCAAAAGGATTCAGGGAAGACCCTACAACCTGCGGAACCGGGCCAAACCGGTCCATAGGGCCCTTGCCGTGGGTTCTTGAAAAAAATTGCAGCCTGAAGTTTCCTGTGCATTAGCATAACAGCACCATAAGGAGAAAACAAAGAAAGGATAACCTGTCTACAAGGGACACTACAAACTGTTCAGTTATTTGTGTGTCACATATTTAGATTTTATGTTATTAATATTTAGCATTCAGAATGTTATGCAATGTTTTGTGAACAGCCAAGGTCACTTGATGTAACTGTATTCTTAGAGTAACTGTGCACAGCCACCTTTGCGGAGGGGAGTTGTAACGCAGTTTATTATTTCCTGTTATTGGGGGTAGATCACGTCAGTAATAGGCACACCCTATTGACCAGTCTTTGCGAGGGCTCGCTAGCAAGCCCCGCCCTGGGGGAGAAATTCTAAAAGCATATAGCTGCCTGCGAGGAGGAAGTCGCTCTCTTTGGACTGAGACACAACAGAGAGCAGATCGCTAACACTGCCCATCTACTATAAGCTTGCGAGCTGTCGCTGATTCGGGACTAACACCATTCCACTGAGCCTAGGTAGGACGTGTTGTCATTAAATACCATTCTTCTGGGATTACTATAATACGCAGGAGCCAATTACCCCATTCTGGAATTCATTTAGCATACATAGAAAGGAGACCCGGCTGTCGATTTTGTATGCAATATGATTATTTAAAAATAAAACAGTAACCATTATTGACTCTGAAGAACTTTTTGTGTTGAGAAACGAACCCTTAACAAAAGTGTGGTTACAGCATGACGCTTGATAAAAAGCACCATTCCGGCTAAAAGTGAACGTTAATCTACAAATTTATGTCAAGAAAAACACAAGATAAGAAGAGACTCTTTATGACCAAAAGATTAACAATCCAGAGGTCTTGAGAAAAAATCCTGTCTCAGCTGGATTTTGTATGAACAAAGGGAAGGGTCACGCCTAGTTGAATGCAGTTATACTGGCCTATATTTGGATTTAAATCCTAAGAGGGATTCACCAAAATAATATTATAGCAATTGATAAACAGAGGTAAATTAATTGAAAGATTCTTATAATGAAACAGGTTCAGTGCTAATTGAAACTGTTTATAGTTCATAACAGTTATTTCATAAGATTAATAATATGTTGTAAGTATTTGCTATAATGAGAAAACATATTATTTACAACTGACAAGTATTATTGCTTGTTCACGACTTTGCTGGAGTGATAAGAAGATTAAAACCTGGAGCAGTATTCGATTTACTTAAATGGGAAAATGGTACAAGTTTGTTCTTCTTTCTATTGAACAATAAGACTTCTAGACATTATGATATCCATTGAAGTATAGAAGTTAAAAGGTGTTGTGCTATGTTTTTGTGTTAAGTTTGTAATACTATACTATAATGTACCTTGTTATTAATCCACTATACTATTGTCTAATGATGGTAGATGGATTCCTTATAATGTGGTGATTTGAAACTGCTGCAGTGAAACCAGGGCCTCTCTTCTTATCTAGAAAGAAGGACTGTCCTTGGGTTCCACGTCAGCAGAGCTGCAAGCCTCATGTAGATGGAGTGTTTAGGTTTATGGAATTAGTGGTTTAGCACACATAAGAATATATCTTGAAATAATATGCACAAATTATGGCTTAACAGACCTTTATAGGTCATAAATCTAAAAAGTGTTTGCACAGACTCTGACCTTGGGGAAAAAAACAAGAGACTGTGGAAACTGCTAGCAGTAACATATTCCCAGAGAGGTACAGGTCAGAGCCTGGTCAGTGCATCTCTTAATGGATAAATAATTGTAATGAAAACTATTACCTCTTAAAATTAGTGAAACTAAATGACTTGAATATTGTATGAGACAAACCTTGTGTCAAATACTGTTAGACAATGGTATATGGAATCAAAACTGACTCATTAACAAAATGATGAAACAATATGAAGTTAAAAGCAACACATACCTTTAATTTAGCATAATATAATCACTTAGAAGATGATGTCACATATTAAGAACATCTCTCATATATAACACATATAAAATTAGTGTTTTGCATGCAGTAGTGTTTTTATATTATATTATAAACCAAGATCCTGGGAACCTTGGTTCACTTAACTTTTCAGATAAAGGAGGGGCTCGGAGGAAAGCAAAGAAATGAGATCATAAGAGTTGAAACAAATGTGAAGTTTTGAATTTATTGAAGTCCATGACACCTATTAATTCTGAAAAGTTAGTCCGGATCTTTTGAAAACTATTATTTGTAAAAGGGATAAAGAGTTGTCTCACCTGATTAATGATTGGATTGAATTGAGGCGTCCCATGTATTCCAATGAGACGAAAAACCTATTTAACTCCAGAGTAATTTCAATGGAGTACCACACTCATCCCAGACAGGGCAAGGTGGTCCATCTTTTGCAAACCGACACAATTGAGCTGATTGAATTCAGTTTCATTTGCCTGGTGAAGACAGCCATATCCTTTTACGATTTATATTAAAGGGTAAGCATTAAGCAATTATTATTATTATTTTATCTCACATGTATTGCCATAAGGGACTCACGCTATGTTTTAGAAATAAGAGAGAGTTTTGTTGAATGTGCTGAAATAGACCATTGGGTACTTTAGGTGACGTGTTCTTGGCCTGCTTGTCAGCCTTGATTAACACATATATACATGTATTAAAGTGTTAACGTTGATATCTGTTAAGACACTGGACTGCCCAGTGTGTCTGTCAGCTGGGGATACGACGTAGCCTGTAGCTACTATATCCAATATTTAACCGTTAATAAACCGAACGAGTACTGATCATACTCCGATTCGTAAAAAACTTTAAATACATGAGTCTGTCAATTTCTTGGGTACTATATTGGTCATCCGAATATACTGCGGGTCCAGAGCACGAACTATATCCCACTAGGAGTAATAACATCTCTGTCCTCCTAACGTCTCCCCTGAGAAGAGTGTGCTGAGCAAATAAAAAGAGTACGTAAAGAAATCTGAACACAAGGATTTCGTGACACCTGGCATGAGACCACCACAACTACCCTTCACTAGGGTAAAAAACAACCCATTCATTGGGTTATATTATATAACTGCTGGGTTGAATTAACCTTCATAGTTGGGTTGAAATTAGAACCTGCTATTATTTGATGTAAATGATTTGAAACTACCATTCCTACCTTGTAAAATAAGGTTGTTGTTTTTTTCTAAAGCAGTTTGGAAATCAATCTAAACCATGTCTTTATAAAGACATAATCTGAGATTGGTTTCCAAAACTCATTTGAAAAAACAGATGAACCTTATAATTTACAAGATAATAATGGTTTTGTCAAGTTCTTTACATCAAATAATTACTTCTGAAACACAAAAGCTAAATACTCATAAGACCTATACAGCATGTATGTGTGTATATATGTATATTTTACTTTGTTTGCACAGGTTCAGAAAATATTGTTCATTTTTCAGGGCTATACTACAGTATTGATGTACTGTATATGGAAAACCTATAAATAATCAAGAACTGATAACTCAAGTGTTATGAGAAACTATATGTTAACATAGAAAACTTTAAATAACACTATTAAAATATTTGTTGCGCACCAATCAAAATAAAATCTTAATGAAAAACTGCAGAATAACTATAGGATTAAAGTGATACTCATCCCATTCAAATAAGAAAAAAAAGACACAGATTTATAAAACGGAACATCCAACAATTAACATTTATTTAAAACATCTGAGATGAAACACATTTACATGTTAGTGATTCAAAAGGTCTAGTTATTTATACCACTCTGAGTAACAGTACATGTAATTACATCATCCTAAAACAGAGAAAATAAAACTTCTTAATTCTAACATTGGGTGATGGAGACTCATTACCAGCGACCTCATACACAATGTGCTGCAAAAATTCCCAAGCAGGAGAGCACTGCTTTGGGTATGAAATATCAAAGCAATAAAATATCAAAGCACACACCAACAGCCTTAAGTAAAGATGCCTGCTCCAGTGCTTGTCCATAGATAATAACAAAAGCTTGTGAAAAATTGTGTCGTTCTCCGAGCAGCAGCACGAAGGGGTGGGGTCTGTCAACTTCTGCATGCTGAAGGTATTCAATCATGTTCGTCCCAACCTTTAAAATACAGAATGTTACTATATAAATCTGTACACACAGACTTAAAATATTACTTTCTGAAATACCCTTTTCATTATTTCATTATCTCTAAAGTGAAATAATCCAGCAATAATCACTAATGTAATTACTTTATAATACACCAATGTATTAATTACCGGGCATGTGCACAGCTCTGCTTGTCATTCTGTCTGCAGTTCTTTGTGATCTGTCCTGGCTCTGTCTTCTTAGGTGTTTTCTGATGTTGCGTAGCCTTTCTTCAAGGTAGCCAGTTGCTGGATGGTGGTGTCTTCCCTGGGGATACCATGCTTCCTGCAAGATTAAATGATGAAACATTTAGAAGTGTGTGTGTGTATAATAATTATAATATTGATAAATACCCAGTATATTTTATGATAGTGGCAAGTCGCAAATTATAAAATATATTAAAATTACAATTTACCTTCAAACATTTCTATCAATGAGTGGAGGTTCCATTCTTCCAGTTTTTGTTTAACAAAAGCATCAGTTGCTGTGTCCATGTCATCTATCCCTGTAACAAAACAGAAATACATAATAAATACACACATACCAGTTTAAAAAAAAAACTGGTTTATGAAAATTGACTTCTTGAATGTATTTAAAATACCATGTATTGGTGGGCTTTTATAATAATAAAAAGAAAGAAAAGAAAAGGAAAAACGATGGGTTTCCTCTTCAGTTCTGACTAGTGTATCGATATTGTACTGACTACAGGCTAGGATGAAGGCTACTAGCACCGCCCTACAGGTCCAGTGTGCCCAATAACAGAACATTAACAGAACGTAAACAACCAATAACAGAGCATTCACTCTGTCACTCACACACACAACACGCAGTCCAGTGGCCACGCCCCCCTGCTCGCGCCGCAGTTCTGACTGAGCTGTCAGTCTCGCGCAGCTACACAACACAGACCCCGTTCAAATATCTTGACTTTAACCGACTTTTCTACTTTCCTTTAGTAATTAAATTGATACCTGTTGAGCCATTCGTGTATCTCAATCACAACTGAGAAATTAGTTAATAGAAAAATTGATTTGATTTACGTGTTTTTTTTTTTTTTCTGTGAAACAACCAAATTAAGCTTTAATTTTTGATTAACAAACAGAAACGAGATAGCAACGTGTTAACGACAAATCTTTATCAAAGCTGCAATGAAAAATAAAGTATTTGATGCTGGACTCACAATCGTTGTGCGTGACTGTATTTACATAAGAAGAGTCGCTTCTGCTTTGAAATGAAAACGTCAGACTTACGATTTAAAAGCCCATTTAGTTGTTTCACATAAAAAAATAAAAAATAAATCAATGTTACTATTGACGCGTTTCTCAGTATGTGATTGAGATACACGAATGGCTTAACGGGTATCAACTGAATTCTAAAGGAGAGTCGAAAAGTCAGTGGAACTGGAAAATACAGAAAATGAGAAGCCCTACTTATGAGAGGTGGATAAACGCTATATTGCCCAAATTTAAAAATGGGTACACGCCGTCTACCTGCGTATACCCTCGACTACACCACTTCCGTCTACTTTCAACATAAATAAATAAATAAAATGAAAATCTGTGGGATGTCTTAAAGTTCACAGTTGCTGGAATGTTCGTGGTACGACGCTATATCGTCCAACCTATTTAACATCATACACAATAAGCCCACATTAGAAAAATAAATAATAATAATAATAATATGACAGTTACCTGTAGCTGTGACTTTCAATCTTGGCTGCCCGTTCTCAAATCACCTCAGGAGAAATTTGAACAACTTTTCACACTCGCGAGCCCCTGGGGAAGCTCGAGCTGCCTGGAGTTGATTGTGATTGGTTAAGAGAAAAAACTCAGGCGCTGGGTTAAGATCTGTCCCTGCTCAGAACAGTAAACAACCCAACAAAGTGACCCAACACACGTAACCCCATGGTTGGGTTACAAAAATAACCCAGCATTTTTTAGAGTGTATAATTAAATTGACTATCTTAAATAACCAATTTAAGTAGAATTAATGATTACGCCAATTTGAAGCTAATATAACTCCAAATAAATAACAGGTTCTTTAAAAATCAAGACAGCACAGTGTGTAAAGTGAGGAGAACAAGGTATAAAAACAACAAGAATTTTATTTAAACAAACTGTCACAGCTTTTACCTATAGCAGCAGATTTGATAGCAACAACCTTTAAACTATAGCAGCAGATTTTTAACCAAGAGCGATCCCATCAGACCCTACGCACTAGGATACTTTAAACTAAGTCATGTCACACCAACGCTTCTAAATAAAAAGATAATTCACAGCACAATAACACTTTTAAATAACAGCCTTCAAAGCAAATAGTGGTTTCCACAAACACAATCCCAAACAATAATAAAACCTTAAATAACACACTTTAAAAAAAAAAAAAAAAAACTAGTAATCAGTGATTTTCATAGAAAAACAGAAAACGTCATGCAACCTAAAAAATATGGGGTGCCATGTGTAAAAAAACGCTTAATATTTTAACACGTTTCTTTTTTTCCAGATTTAACTTAACTGTTGTATTTTTTCGCCAGATTTATAAATCTCGTGAAAATAAATAAATATTTTTTTTAAATGTGTACATTCAGATATAATTTATAAATCTAGTTAGAAGGTTTACCATTTAGCTAAATATTTAACTAAATATTAAATCAACAAAATTTAACATTTAGCTAAATATTTAACTAAATATTAAATCCCTTAACACGATTTAACATTTAGCTAAATATTTAAATAAATCTTAAATATCTTAACACGATTTAACATTTAGCTAAATATTTAACTAAATCTTAAATCTCTTATCAAGATTTAACATTTAGCTAAATTTAACTGGCCAGCTAAATCTGGAGTTTGTATGCAAATGAGCTCCGCCCACTTTGGGACGTCAGCATTCTTAAGAAGGGCGGGCAAATATTCACGGACGTCGGTTAGGTTCACGTTCAGAAAGACGTCATGGCGGATTCCAGTGACTTACATGTAATCGTCGAGCGCGCAGTTGCTGCTGGTGTAAGGGCCGCGCTACAGGCTGGAACAGCCAGCGGTGCTCAACCACCAGAAACTGAGGGACGGGTAAGGATGTCATCCGTGGGACTACGACAGTCGCATTCGGTAAGTTTAGCGAAATGTCATTTAATCAAACCAAGTAGTAAGAAGTTGTATCGTTCATGACGTTTTTCAAATCAAGGTTATTTGTGTATATAAAAGACAATTGTGCAGCCAGTGTCGTCTTACTTAAAGGCACTCAACATGAAATCGTAAAGTAAAAACGGCTAAAAACGTGGCAGCGGGCTGTCTCTTTAGCGCGCACGCAAGAACTTGCAGACTTTATACAACTGTGTTGAGAATTTAAAAAGAAACCATTTTATGATATTTTTTAATTAGAGGTACCGGGAATATGACTGCACGCCAAATTAAACACCGAGTATAGCGATGTAGAAACAAACTTTTAAATATCCCAGTGATGGAAATTCAAACTTCAATTGAAGGCCAAAGCTATTTCAAATTAAATGAGTGTGTCGATGTAATACATGTACTGGAAAAGACGGTCACGATAAAAGCAGAAAAAAAAGATTACCTGTGATATTAAGAGGTATGAAAAACGTATGGTTTACTACATTATAGGTTCCACTCCCTTCTTTTATATATTTGTATACGTTTTTTTTTAATTATTTAATTACTTCACCTGATTTGTTTACATATTACCAAAAGTGTTCCTGCAGGAAGTCCTATTTTAGAAATCAACATTTAACATGCATCATAATATAAAGCAATGCTACCATATATACAATAGCCTCCAGAATTATTCATACCCTTCATAGACTATAATGGGTTTTAGCAAAATAAATGCAAGTGTACATTCAGTATTTGTTGCATAAATATATGAAAACCATAAATATTTTCAGACATTCAGTATTGGACTTTGCAAAAATATATTTGTCCAACATATTTGGATTTTTTTTTTTATATACTGGAGGTTCAGAATTATTCACACCCTAACATTAAAATGCAATAACTTTGAACATACATGTTTTTGCAAGATCTAATATTGATAGTCTTACAATGTTTCATGTTTGCACAGGGCTGCCGAGAGCCATCATGGGTCCGGGGAAGGATTGGTATGTCCCGCTGCTGGGGAAAAAAAAAAAAAAAAAGTCCCCCCTTCAAGTTCCCCGCCCTCTCGTGGGCCTGTGTTGGCATGTATTTATGCAAATTACAATGTACACTGAATGTACACTTGCTTTTTTGTTGTTGCTAAAACCAACTTTTTGTTACAGGAATCGGGTATGAATAATGCTGGAGACTACTGTCTGTGTGTGTGTGTATATAAAAAATATTTCTCTTTTGTACAGTAGCCTCCAGAATTATTCACACCCTTAATACACTGTAACTGGTTTTAGCCAATTATTGCATGTTATTCTAAAATCACGATGTTCAAATGTATTCACACCCTGTAGATTAAGTTATTTTAGACAGACACTGATGTTTTCATTTATTTATGCAACAAATAATTAATGTACACTTACATTTATTTATTTTGAATAATTCTGGAGGCTACTGTATGTCTGTGTATAATAAAATGGAGAAAGCATATTTCATTAGATTGTCTACACTTAAGCCCTGATATTATTATTATTATTACTAGTAGTAATAAATTGAGCTGCAACAGAGGATTTTTCAATTGTTGAACTACAGTATGTTACGTGTAGTTACAACATTCATGTACAACATTACAGAAAGACATTTCCATTGATGGATTTAATTGTCAAACCAAAATAACATAAATCTTATCTCATTTTATTATTTAAAACTGTTTATGTATTTATCTTCAGGATGGAAATTGTGGAAGACCCAGACAAAATGTCTCAAAAGAAGAAATGGAACATTTGCTCTCATTAAAAACAACATTGTCTGACGTTGCATCCATACTTGGGATTTCAAGACCAACTCTGAACAGACTAATGAGAGATCACTGGACCCACATTTTCAACTTTAAGTGATGAACAACTTGATGCTGCTGTATGCGAGATAAAAGTCCACCACCCACATGTAGGAGAGGTAATGCTAAATGGCCACCTGCGGTCTAGAGGCATATTTATTCAGAGAAACCGTCTCAGACAGTCTTTAAAGAGAGTGGACTCTCATGGTATTGAGGCTCGGAGGAGCAGAACAATACAGCGACGTCTGTACTCTGTGCCATGCCCAAATTACTTATGGCATATAGATGGTAATCACAAATTGATTCGTTGGAAATTAGTGGTTCATGGTGCCATGGACGGATTTAGCAGGATGGTAATGTTTCTATGGTGCTCAAATAATAACCGAGCAGATACTGTAAAGCACCATTTCAGACAGGCAGTGTCTGAGTTTGGCAGACCACTTCATGTGAGAACAGATCATGGAGGAGAGAATGTCCATGTTTGGGAAGACATGTGCCAAACCAGAGGAGAAGTTTCTGTCTTCACAGGAAGTTCAGTACACAATCAGCGCATTGAACGCTTCAACAGGGACTTAAACAGAAATTGCAGCCAAGTCTATGCTCCTGTGTTCTACGATTTAGAATCCATGCACCTGTTGGACCTAGACAATAAAACTGACCTCTAGCCTTCACTACGTTTATCTTCCAAGGGTCAATCGTACACTGAATGAATTCAGAGCTGCGTACAACAACCACTCTGTGTCTTCAGAGGGAAACAGAACACCACTCCAGCTGTTCATGGGAGAGAAGCATCTGTTGTACATTCACAATCCACATGCTGAAGCTGAGGAAAGAGCAGTTCCCTCACAACCAACAAGTGCTCCTCCTACCAATGAAACATTTTGTCCACTGAATGAAGGAGATTTACAAGAACTCTCATTAACAATTGACCCCCTTGCAAATGACCACAATCACGGTAAGACTCTCTTTCAGAGAGTCCAGGAATTTATTTACAACAAATTATCAAATTCCCAGTAAATAAATTAATAGTGGTATGACCCAGTTTCTTCCTTAGCTAACTTATGCCCATATTAAGTCAAAATTTGGTCCCACCCGCTAATTGCAAATTACAATATGTACTTATCAATGTTTATTTTTAATTTAAAAAGCTGCTTCTACTCATGGAAACACCAGCCATCAAATACTGGGTTATAATTTGCGATTAGTGAGTGTGTCAAAGTTTTGATTTAACCTGTGCCTTTCGTTTCCCAGTGAAAACGACTAATTATATCGGTGGTTCTCAACCCTGGTCCTCGCGTACCCGTGTCTGCTGGTTTTCATTCCAGCTGAGTTGTCAGTTACTTAATTGAACACTTACCTGAACTATCTCCAACTGTTTCAGAGCTGAAAACAACGGAAATGGTAAAAAATAAGCCAAGTATTAATTAAATTAATGATTCCATTAGGTATTTAAGAGCTCAATTGGAACGAAAACCAGCAGACCGAGTTACGCGAGGACCAGGGTTGAGAACCAGTGAATTACATGACTTGTCGCATGTGTGTTTAACTGCATTCTTCAACACCAAAACTCAAACACTTCTGAACTGCTTTCATTTCTGTAAATGAGGTAAACGTATGTCTGCTTACTCAGTGCAGTTCAGTGGTGTTCAATCCTGGGCCCTGCGACTCACTGGGTCGACTGGTTTTTGTTCCAGCTGATCTATTCATTAATAAATTGAACTAATAATGAGCTTAAGTTACTTGAGCCCTGATGTGAAATATCTTCACGTGTAAGAGCTGTAAACAATGGAAAAGGTCTTAAGCTCATTATTTGTTCAATAAAGTAATTAACCCTCTATTGCCAACATTATGAAAACATTGTTGAAAAAAATGTTTCATTTGTTTTTAGCACTTAAAATGGTCCAACTTAGCCTTACCAAAACTTAAATTCCCCCCAAAAAATTTGGGGGGGTACTTTGGGGTTCGTTACCTTGAGGCAACATTGAACCACTATAGAACAAATTAGAGTAACAGTTTCTTTTTTTTAAATCAAACTTTTTATTTTAATTTCATGCATGACATTACATTTTCTTCTTGGAACAAAATGATAATTTTGACTCGGATTTAAAAACAATGAATCGTAATGCAATATTTTGAGTTAAAAATAAATTAAAAATAAAAAAAAGCTACATTTGTCCAGTGATCCTGCGCAAATGTGTTCTGTCCAACTCACTGCTTGTGAAAGTCCACAAAGCAGTTCTTCTCAGCAGTGAAACAGGAAAACCCCACACTTCACACACTGCACCTTGATGATCCCTTTGCAGCCTGGGTATTTACATCTACCTCTGGTTTCTGCCCAAATAGGCTAGTGGTCTGTGTTGTCCTGGCAGACTGGACCCACAAGCCCTCTCTTCCTTTTTTCAGCCAGACTTGCCTCAACACAGTGGGATGGTCTTCCCTTCCGCTTCAGGTTGATTTTGTTCTGCTTGCAGAGACAGCTTGCTACCTCAGTTTTAAACTCCAGTAAACTGAGCTGCTCTTTCTTTTGGATGCCACACTCTCTGCAATCTCTCCGGTACAGGAGCCAAGCCTGCACAAGTGTGAAATCCATCATGTGGAAGCCAATGCGATGGTACTACTTCTTGGATCTTATCTTGGTTCGGTACACTGCAATGAGCATCCAGGAGGTCCACCCCACCCATGCTCTGGTTGTACAATTTGACAATATTGGGGCGTGCCACTTGAACAACTTCCTTTCTCCTCTTGTCCCATCTCTCCACTGTGGAAGTTGGGTTGGCCACTGCATAGGTGCTCAGGAGAGTCACCGGACGGTTGTCAAACCATTTGACTGCCCTGAGGTACACACCATTGTGTTTTGCCTCTTTCTCTTCAAAGGTTCCCCTTCTTTTCTTCATTTCCTTGTCATTCATGAAGGTGCATCCAGCCAGACGATTCTGTCTAACTGTCCCCACACTGTGGATCTTTTTTTTTTTTTTTTTGTAGAGCCACTTGCAGGTCGGTGTACAGAACCAATTGATAATGATAATGTAATGCTGAAAAACTTTGATATTGTGAATCCATTTTTTATTGAAGAAAAAGCTGTAAAAATTGTTATTTTAGAGCAATTTTTAGGAGCAATCTAATGGCCGTCGCACACGTGCTATTTCCTGATTTTAAAAAGGTGTTGAAGAAAGGAAATACTCGTCATGTGACCAAATGTAAGTCTAATATTAGTTTATTTAGCTTCCTCCCTTAAAAAGAGAGAATTGCATTATGGTTGATGTTGTTTTTGTGTGTGTAAGGGAGCAAAAACTGGTATGTTACTTTGAGGTAACATTTGGCCATAGAGGGTTGGGATCAGTTGAAGGGAAAACCAGCAGACACGGGTATGCGAGGGCCAGGATTGAAAACCACTGGAATAGTGTATATAAAGCTGTTTTATATTTATTTTTGTTTTTTGTATATCGATTGTTTTGTTTGTTCTGTTCTTCTGCACTGTACACTGGCTTCCTATCCCAGGTCTTATATTTAATACCCATGTCCTTAACCACTGCTGTCTTTTTTTCAATGTACTCCACTCCATCCTACCTCCAATCTCTGATCTCTCCCTCTGTTCCTCTTCTACAGGCTGACTCAATTTCAAAATCTGGAAAATAAAATTTAAATTCTTGAAATCCTATGTTTGTTTAGTTTAATAAAGGACAAATACAAGTGGGCTTAACACTAGAACTGATGTGAGCAGGAGGATGATGGCTGTGTGGTCCAGTGGGGCTTGTAACCAGGAGGTCCCCGGTTCAAATCCCACCTCCGCCACTGACTCATTGTGTGACCCTGAGCAAGTCACTTCACCTCCTTGTGCTCTGTCTTTCGGGTGAGACGTAATTGTAAGTGACTCTGCAGCTGGTGCATAGTTCACACACCCTAGTCTCTGTAAGTCGCCTTGGATAAAGGTGTCTTCAGCATTATTGCTCAGAGAGTGTCAGCTTACCTATTAAAGAACTGCTTCATTGACACTTCAATACAAAAAGCGGGCATTCCAGGTTTCCCAGGTTGCTTAGAACACATCAATGTGATCTGGCAACAAATTCAATCAGCTAAAAAGGAGAGGAAGGAGCTCCATGTGACATTCCTGGATTTGGCTAATGCATATGGTTCAGTGCCACATGAACTACTTTGGGCAGCATTTGATTTTTTCGGTGTACCGATGACAATAACAAATTTAGTGAAAGCCTATTTTGGAGATTTGCAATTCAGTTTTTCAACTTCAGAATTCAGCACTACATGGCAATGCCTAGAGGTTGGAATAATGGCAGGATGCACCATTTCTCCACTGGCTTTTACCATGGCAATGGAAGTAATCATTAGGGCATCAAAATGGGTAGTAGGAGGAGAGCGCTTGGCTTCTGGAATGCGACTACCACCAATTCGAGCATACATGGATGACATGACAACCATGACTACAACAGTAGCCTGCACTAATCGATTATTGGGCAAATTAACCAATAACATTGAATGGGCACGAATGCAATTCAAGCCCACTAAATCAAGGAGCATCTCTATAATTAAAGGCAAAGTAGTAGATAAAACATTCTTCATTAATGGTGAGGCAATACCAACAGTGTCTGAGAAGCCAGTGAAGAGTCTTGGGAGATGGTACGACGGGGATCTAAAGGACACAGTTCGTGTGGGAGAAGTTAGACAACAAGCAGTGGAAGGGTTGAAGAGCATAGACAGCTGCGCTCTACCAGGTAAACTAAAACTCTGGTGCTTTCAGTTTGGTCTACTGCCGAGGTTGCTGTGGCCACTGACTGTGTACGAGGTTTCTTTGACAACAGTAGAGAAGCTGGAAGCTTTAATCAGTTCATACATCAGGAAATGGTTGGGAGTTCCACGCTGCCTCAGCAGAGTGGGGCTTTATGGTAAAGGAATACTGCAGCTACCAGTCTCTGCTCTAACCGAGGAGTTTAAGTGCGCCAAGGTCAGACTGGAAATGACATTAGTAGAGTCACGCGATAAATGCGTAAGGGAGGCAGCACCTGTGTTGAAAACTGGAAGAAAGTGGGCGGCAAAGAAAGCTGTGGAAGATGCAAAGGCTGCCCTTCGAATTGGTGATATCATGGGGCAAGTTCAGCATGGAAGAGGGGGTCTTGGTTTCAGTTCAACTCCTCCTACATGGCACAAGGCGGCCCCAGCTCAAAGGAGGAAGCTGGTAGTCAACGAGGTGCAAAAGCAGGAGGAGAGGATGAGGTGTATAAAGGCCATTTCCCAGGCCAAACAGGGAGAATGGATGAGATGGGAGAGTGTGGAACAACGCAAGATTGGCTGGCAAGACCTATGGTCAATGGAACAGAGCAGGATCAGTTTCCTCATCAGGTCAACATATGATGTTCTCCCATCACCACAGAACCTAAACCTCTGGGTAGGAGAGGATCCCTCATGTCCTTTGTGTTCATCACCTGCAACATTAAGGCACATTTTGACAGGATGTAAGGTGGCTCTTAGCCAAGGACGGTTTACTTGGCGCCATGACCAGGTGCTGCGATGTTTGGCCTTAGCATTGGAAGACAAGCGTAACATGACCAATAAGTTGCCACCTCTTCCATCAAAACATTACACACAAAAGACAACATTCCTCCGCCCAGGAGAGCAATCACCAAGAAAAGGTGTTAAAACCAATCCTCGCCCAGGACAACTGGAAGCTGCTAGAGACTGGAATATGCTGGCAGATATTGGTCAACGGCTTATTTTTCCACCTGAGATTGCCACCACTAACCTTCGACCAGATATTGTCTTGTGGTCTGGATCAGCACGCCTTGTTCACCTGGTAGAGTTAACAGTGCCATGGGAGGATGCTGTAGATGAGGCGTATGAGAGGAAGAAACTGCGGTATGCTCAACTAGCCACTGAAGCGGAACAGCGAGGATGGAGAGTTTGGGTTTACCCAGTGGAAGTGGGTTGTCAAGGATTTGTGTTACACTCTACAACCCGGTTTCTCAGAGACGTCGGATTCAGTGGCCAAGAGTTGCGTCGCACAGTGAAGAACTTATCTGAAGCAGCAGAGAGGAGCAGCAACTGGCTGTGGTTGAGATGGAAAGATTCTGGCTGGGGACAGGTAAGTAAGCTGGGCTGAGTTGAGTGGGGGACGGAGGGGGGTGATGCTGGGACGCCAGAATCACCGTCGAGCCCTCTTGAGGTGTCGTGGGCTAGTCGACGAAACACTGAGGATGGAAGGTGCCCACTTGAAAACCCCAGAGATGTACCCTACTTCGCTCAATCCAGACGGTTGTCATGCTGATGCGCTGGGGAGGCCGCACTTTGGTTGCTCCCCGGAGCCAGCATCGCAGCCGTTGTGTGTGCTGATGCGCCAGGGAGGCAAAATAAGCTGATCCCTGGAGCCAGCATTACACTTCAGCCATTAACACCAGACAGAAGGATATCTACGTCATCATATGGAAGGAAACTTAAATGGAGGGAGACACATATGGATCACATTAGTTTACTGTAAAGCTACGTCTTAGTTGGTGCTTATCTTGGCGAGAGCCGAGTTCAAATCAGCATGAAGTTTCAACATCTACTCTCGTGTAATGGAAATCTGCTAAATAAACTAATAATAATGGGAAATGTAGTTCTGAAGGGGTCAAAATAACTTCATTGGCATTTCTAGTCAAAAGGTACATGAATATGCACATGCTGTAAATTGTATTATCAAACTGAAATGTTAAAGTAGTCTACACAATAAATGAGAGATGAATAATTCATTACTTTATTATTTGCACAAAATAGCTTTATCTTTAAAAAGCTGAAAAACTGATTTGGTCGGCTTAAAGTTTACAATAGCCCAATTCTCATGAGTTTTATACTGCTTGTATGTCATCTTATATAAGACAAGATTTTTTTTTATTTTTTTATTATTCATGTTTCTGTATGCTACTTGAACCTGAATGTTTTCTTTATTTTTAACAATAAAGGAGGACAACATTTCTGTCTGACAATCTTAAATTTATTTCCACAATCTGTTTAATTTTTCTTACGTAAAAAATAAATAACCAGATTGTTGCGAGGGAAAAACATTAACACACTGTAGTTTAACAAATTTGCGCAACAGGTGTATTCCATGACACGTCCTAGTTGAATTTTAAGTAAGAAAAATATATAAAAACAATGTAGCGACAATACAGAACATTATGAACTGGTCAATTAACAGCATTTGTATGTACTTGCCATTATGAATATGAAATACTTAAACCACAAGCTAGTTCATTGTCATGTCAAGTACCAATGTAAAACCACAAGCTTCCTTCCTATCCGGTTTTCATTTTCTACAACATTTACAAAATCAAATTGGACCGTGTGCCTGTTATGTTCTGCCCGTGAAACTTACTCACCACTCTGGGACAATTCTAGTATTTAGTTTGGCATTAAAGCATTTGCATTTTACTTTTATTTAAATGCGCTTCACCCATGTCATTATTATCGGTCAAATTGTATAAATTTAAATAAATTAATATTGAAATTAGCTTATAATAAACTAAAAGTGGTGAATGATTAAATGTATGACAAAGTTTCACACATACACTTTTTGCCATGAAAAGCCCCTAATGAGAGGCTGTAGTAGTTACATTTTTTCTTTCTTTTTTATTCTATTGCATTTTGCTTTCCAACAGTTTTCTCCATGTTAATTGACTAGTATTATTGTGAAGGGTTACTTTAGGGGTAGATTATTGCTTAATTTGTAATGAAATACTTATTTACCAACTAGTTTATCTGCAATTAATAGATTAGGAAGAAAGTTAGCTTTGGTATGTTTAATTTACCTACAAGATGTACAGGTGGGCTGCTCTTTCATAGTGGTCTACTTGTCCTGTACATGTTACACTGTGCTGAACACAGCCCCATTCATTAGGGCAGCTAAAATAATATACTCAAACTCATCATTGTTGCCAGCGTTCTGTTATTGACAAAAAGTTGCAGCTCATTGGCACACGTGTGAGCGATGGGGTGCACTTTTGCCTCATCATGACTGAAACTTAGTTTGGGATTTGGATTGAATCCCAAAGCTGGAATGGTGCTACTTCCTGTCGCAAATGCCAAGATGTGACCCTGTCGTAAAGCATTCACAAAGTCTTTTTCTGCTTCTGTCAATTCCCTGTCCTTCAGCCTGTCACCAAGCTCTTTATCTGAAAAAAAAGTGGAGGCTATAACCAAGCTAAGAGATTAAGATTACAAATGCTTTCAAATTTACATTTCACTTAAAGGCTGTTAGAACATCACGTGCCATAAATGAGAAGTTGAAATGTATCTTTTTTTTGTTCCCATATTAATTCTGAACCTTTGAAGGTCTGAATGTATCCCTCATCACAAGCGTACATTTAAGTGGATACTGGTAACAGTCCTTATAATGAACCTTGACAGAAATGTACTTGAGTTTGTCTGGGAGAGACACAAAGGCAGACAATTTCAGTTCTATTAAAACAATGTTTAAGGAATCATGCTGCTCACGTCCAGAACTATTTAATAATGAAAATGTATGAAATACAAAAACCTATAACAATATGAAAGAAGACCTAATCTCGTAACTTTGTACCAGTGTTTTTCAACAAGCTTATCAGTATATGGGTTGTACATGATTTTAAAGAATTCTAGTTAGGTATCGTGTGATGAGAATATCAATCAATCTATTTTATATAGCGCCTCTCAGTGGACCACCATCAAAGACCTTTACAAGATGCAGTAACAAGAAAATCCATAAAACTTTAAATAGAGAAATACGTAATACATCCTATACAGTTAAAAAAAAATAAAAAATGCATAATACATTAAATATCACAGCACTGAACTAACTTGGCCTGGACTGAGTGAAATGAACTATGGGCCTGTGGAAAAGGGGGGTTAATTAAATAAGAGAAAAGATATTGGACTTACCTGTTCCAAGGTTCACCAGGAATCCACAGCATATGATTCCAGCTACCACCCTCATTTGTCAGTTGTATGCATCAGTGACCCATTGCATCTTTAATCTGTCGCCATGCCTAGCACACTGTATCGACGCGAGAAGAAACCGACATGATACGTTCACGATGGGGTAAAAATGTTCAAACTTGTTGAAAACCCACAGACGAGCAAAATCCAAAATCACAACAAAATCGTGTCAGTGTCTTATCGGGTCGGTCTAGTGTGCCATGGCTTTTATGGTAGGGACCTCCCAGCATTCAGAGGAAAAGGGGAGGGGCCTAGGGTATAAAAGGAGTGTGTGGGGAATGGAGAGAGTGAGTGAGGTTGCTGGAAGTCCGTAAGGGAGCCAAGTAGAGCAAAGCTCAACAGGGACGATATGTCTTGTTTCCAAGATCTATAATAGCAGTTTCTAAAGATAACTAGGGTTTTTTTTTTGGTTGTTTGTTTTGTTAATCTAATTAATTATTTTTGAATTGCACCTTCATTATTATTTTTGCACAATAAACAACCGCACTTCTGCTCTGCAACTTGTGGAAGTGGACTCAGATTTCTGTCCAATGACTGGCCTTCCTGCACTGGTCCATGGCCACACGAAGGCGGCGTGTGACATATCACTGGTTAATTATTAGATCAGTGGTCTAAACTGACCTACCCTACACTACAATGAGCTGTACACTCCTGTTGTTCTGCTTCTTCAGTACCCTTAACTACTAAATTAGTTTGTGTTCACATATATTCAGGTAGAGAGTACTGTACCATAAGAAAGAATTATTAGTAACAACCAGTAAGTAAAAAGCTCCCACAATTAATTATTAATAAGCAGTGTGTACATGATTTAATAAAGTGAGCACACATTAAATCCTGTTTTTTGGTCTCAACAATGCTGTCTCTGGAGCTCTGGGATAAGTAGTTGCTGTATGAAATGAATATATGGGTATTTCCAGGGGAAGGTCAACCCCAGGGGTGATTTTTAAAAATAATTTGCGTTTTATACTCACCCTGGATACTGTGGAGAATATCCCGAAACTTCACTACTAGGATTTCTTCTCTCTGTCTTCTGTTGCTCCCAAGCACAGAGTAGCTGGGTTTGAGCAGGTTTATTACACTTTCTGCAGTAATTGCACCACTGTCTGCACTCTGTCCATCCAAAAGAGACCGCATACACGGTTTCTTCCTCAGAAGCTGGAGCACCTAAATGCAATGATGTAGAGTAAACTATCAGTATTTAGATCATATTTATAACAGTCAAAATATCAATTAATAAATAATGGTTGTTATAAATATTACTTAATTACATTTTATTTTTGAACAAAAGAAAAAAAAAGACGAAGCAACGCATAAATACAGAGCAAACATAATACATGATTAAAAAGGAGGAAGTATGAACTGATAACTGTTATTGCATCAAAGAATTAACATAAACACTAACACAACATTCCTTATCTAAGGAAAGATTCTTGCGAAGCTCCCAAATAACTAAGCCAATTATTCACAACAATGCTAATGCCATGTATTTCAAGTTTCTTCATTAACAAATTAATCAATTGTATCAAATAGATTTTAATGAGACAAAGGAAGAAGGTTTTTACCAGAAAGGAAAGCGCTATTAAGTACAGGTTTGTAATTTGTGATTAGCGCGCTGGGTCAAAGCTTTGATTTAATCTGACCCAGAGTATGTTTTATCATACTTAAAACAGTCACCTCATAGTAGGCCAACCCATCCATTATCTGATCAAGACAACTCTGCCGTTGTAGGATCACTGTGTACAAAGTTGCAATTCTCACAAATTGAAGCCGGTTTGTCATTGTCACAGGGTTTGGCAGACCTTCCACTGTAAAACGCCATGAGTCACACAACTGTAAAGCTTCCTCCAATTCAGAGTCATCAGTTGATTGTTCAATCTGGGGAAATATATAATACAGTATGAAAACATATGGCTAGTATGTATGTGTGTTGGTGCAAATGTGATAGGACTTGCTCATTTAAATCTCTCACAAGTCTTTTAGAGGACGTGACTGCGTTTCAGAATATACTCAGATATTCAGTGAGCAAGCCGTGTTGGGGGTTAAATTGAGCAATAAAAACATGCTCTACTATTGAGAGCATGTTAGAAGCAATTATCAGTCACATTTTTTATTAAAATGATTCTCGCTACCTTCCACTGTGCTCTCCAGACCCACTTTTTAAACACTGCACCTAGTCTCTTAAATCAAAATAATTTATAACAATAACTAAAGTTAAAAGATGGGTGTAGGGGGCTCCCGAGTGGTGCATCCAGTAAAAAGCACCCACATAGAGTGCAGGATATGCCCTATAGTCTGGACGTTGCCGGTTTGTGTCCAGGCTATTCCTTTGCCGACTGAGGACGGGAGCTCCCAGGGTGCAGTGCACAATTTGCCGAGCGCGGGGGGAGGGAGCTGAGCTAAACAAAATAATTGGACACTACTAAATTGGGGAGAAAACAACAAAACACGAATTGGCGTCTACTAAATTTATTTATATATTTAAAAAAAAAAAAAAAAAAGGGTGGAAAAACTTACACAACACCTTTTTCAATGATTCCCTGAGGAGTGTATCAGGAATATCATCAGTGTTGACACAAACTTTCATCACATCACCATTTAGGATGTAGTCAACAACGCATCTAGCCAGAAATGCAGGTGGTTCACCACCTTGCACAAGGATTGTGGACATCATCTGGCCAATCGTGTGAAATAATCCACTTGAAACCCATGATACATGCATCCGAGGCACAAATCCATTGGGTGACTAAGAGGAAAAAACAAAACAACGTAGTACTCCTAAGTTGATAGAGAAGTGTTTTCCTCAATACACAGTACTTTAAAAAAAAATACAGCCCCTTAAGTAACCACTTCAGTGAATCCGAGATGTAAATGTTTAAAGATAATCTACATTCACTAAATTTTGATTTAAGATACACTTTTCTGATGAATTTTTTTTTTTTTTTTTTTAAATTGTGCGGATGTTCAGCCATACTCAATTTTCTTGGTCTTTGACAAAATTTGAATTACTTGGTAAAAGAGTAAAGTAAAAAAAAACTATAAACAAACTTTGAAATGCTCCGCTATCTTGGAATATAGCTTTAACAAGGAGCCTAAAAAACTCCCTTCTCGGTCCTCCCATGTTCATCACAGGCAAAAGTGACATAAAGCATGCCATGTTTAATAAAACTGGGCCTGCTGAACTGCCGAAAGGCAGTGGTCCACAAAGCATTGCGGCTTATATAAATTGGTCGTGTTGGTGGAACAATGACCCTCTCGCTGTGAGCTTTGAGTACTCCAATAATTTCTTTCTTGGACATTGTAATTTCAACAGACCTTAAAAAAAAAAAAAAATTATATATTATTACAGTGGGGTATGGAAGTTTCCATACATTGGTTTATGTAAACTTGGATGAAGTGTAAAAATAAACAAACAAATAAATAAATAAATAAATAAATAAAACAAACAAACCTTGGTTCAAATATGCCATCCTGAGAATCTTCCTGTAGACTCTGCTGAATAGCTTCTTCGACTGCTTGCTCTTCCAGGACCACAGGGCTGAATTGTTAAAACAGACAAAACAAAATCAGTAAACAGAGAACACATTCCACTATGTCAATGTACTATGCTTTCTATTAATTGTAATGTAAAGTTTATATGACTGTACTGTTCAAGCTGTTAATTATTGTATCCAAGGGTTTAAAATACTATGTAGTGCTGTTAATTACAGTAAGTAAAACACATGGATTATAACAGTATATGGAAATGCAACTCCAAGTAACAAGTATTAACACCAAACAAACATTCAACCAAAAATATATAGAAGTCCATACAATGTGAATGAAAAGTAACTGTAGTTACTGTTAAGCTGTAATGCAAAAGTATTCAACCTCCTTTCTGCTCACAGAACTCTCTCATAAAATGTCTTACACAAAGTCAGCAAATTCAATAGGAATATATGAATCAACTGCCAGAAGTTCAGCTGACTCCAGTGCTTCCTGTCTTTCCATATTAGTAACTGCCCCTATCTGTCCATCATCAGATATGGATTCCACCTCATTCTGACTCTCTGGATTTACTAAGTTTTCAGTGAGTGCCAAAGTACTTGCAGCTTAACTTGTTCCTGGCAAGTCACTGCTTTGGCGCTGATCTAAATAAAAATAAAACAGTGCATAGACATGAAGAGCAAGGTTTTTAAAAACAACATACATTGTTTGATTTGTTTTACCACAATAAGTACTCACAACTATTCAGATAATGTAGCCCAGACATTATTCTACTTCAAGGTTGAACTTGAACCATGCATGGATACAATTTTTTTTTTTTTTTTTTTTTTTTAAACAAACAAACCTTTCAGGATGGATAACAACTTTACATCAAGCCTCTCACAAAAATTAAATAAAAACTCTTTAAATACATTTCACAAGACAATGTATATTTAGCAACATGCAGCCTAAGGACCAAACAAACCTATTTCTTACCTCTCCTCCTTAGTTGTGGAGACCTTTCAAAATCACTATCATCTGACATTTGTGAATTGTCATACTGAAAAAAAAAAAAAGCTTTAAAATGTAACTGGTATTTTAATTAAAATATTTGGTATGACAAAAACATTTATTAACCCATTATGCAACAATGGAAACAATTGTGTCCCAACAGCCAATCAGCTTTGAGATATAGTGGACATCTAAATGTCATAGCTATTTTTCATGCCACAAACAAAAGAAATTCCTGAAGACCTCCGGAAAAAAAGTTGTTGATGCCTATCAGTCTGGAAAGGGTTACAAAGCCATTTCTAAGGCTCTGGGGCTCCACCGAACCACGGTCAGAGCCATATTGTCCAAATGGAGTGTTTGGGACAGTAGTGAATCTTCCCAAGAGTGGCCATCCTGCCAAAATCTCTCCAAGAGCAAGGCGTAAAATTGTCCAGTAAGTCACAAAGAACCCTAGAACCACATCCAGGGATCTGCAGGCCTCTCGCCTCGGCTAAGGTCAGTGTTAATGACTCCATCATCAGAAAGACACTGGGCAAAAATGGGATTCATAGCAAAATAGCAAGGCGGAAACCATTGCTCACTAAGAACAACATGAATGCTCGTCTCAAGTTTGCCAAAAAGCACCTGGATGATCAAGAGTTCTGGAACAATGTTCTATGGACAGATGAGTCAAAAGTGGAACTTTTTGGCCGACATGGGCCCTGTTATGTCTGGTGAAAACCAAACACTGCATTCCACAGTAAGAACCTCATACCAAAGGTCAAGCATGGTGGTGGTAGTGTCAATGTTTGGGGACACCTTGCCATCATTGAAGGAACCATGAATTCTGCTCTGTATCAGTGAATTTACAGGAGAAAGTAAGGCCATCCGTCCGTGAGCTGAAGCTGAAGCGCAGCTGGGTCATGCTGCAAGACAATGATCCGAAACACACAAGCAAGAATGGTTGAAGAACAAGAAATTTAAAGTTTTGGAATGGCCTAGTCAAAGTCCAGACCTAAATCCCATTGAAATGTTGTAGCAGGACCTGAAACGAGCAGTTCATGCTCAAAAATCCACAAATGTCACTGAGTTGAAGCAGTTCTGCATGGAGGAGTGGGCCAAAATTCCACCACGGCGCTGTGAGACTAATCAATAACTACAGGAAGCGTTTGGTTGCAGTTATTGCTGCTAAAGGCGGCATAATCAGTTATTGAGTCTAAGGGGGTGATTACTTTTTCACACGGGGCATTGGGTGTTGCATAACTTTCTTTAATAAATGAAATATGTATCAAATTTGTGTTATTTGTTCACTCAGGGTCCCTTTTATCTAATATTAGGTTTTGGTTGAAGATCTGATAACATTCAGTGTCAAAAATATGCAAAAATGCAGAAAATCAGACAGGGGGCAAATACTTTCACGGCACTGTATTTATATATACACACGTATTGTACATATTTTTTCAACACTCAAATTAAATATATAAAACATTTTGGATAGACCATTTAAGACTTTATTATGAAGTAATTAGGAAGAGTTTACCTGAGCAGGTCTCTGTATTCCAGCCAAAATGTACAGACAAGAGTTAGAGCAAAGGGTTGCAACCTCTTCCCCTCCCCAGAGGAAATGCTGCGATACATTTGGTTTAGTCAATTTTTTTGACCCTCTTACTGTACTTAAATATTCAAACGAGAACGTTTCGTGTTCTGCTACATTAAATTTGGTTTTAAAAAGGGTGCCGATCTCCTCTCTCATTTGCCCTTCTGACCATTCATTACTAAAGGAAATCTTGCCAATAAGGCCACATTCAGCTAGTCGAGCTCTATTTTCCCCTCTGGGTATTGTGAATGAAGACCCTGAATGGAATGGTAAACACACAATATCCTTGGTGTAAAATTTGTGTCTTCTACGAAAATTCCCACGATGAAAGTTGGCTCTTCCCAAGGGTGGAAAAGAAGGGAGTGGAACCTGCAATGTAGGAAAAAATACATTTCATACTTACTAATATCACCAAATATAATATTATCACATATTTCGGATGAGACATTTAACCAAGGGCCTGACTCTCGTGGTCATTAAAGATCCCATGGCACATTTCCAAAGGAGTAGGGGTGCCAACCCCAGTGTTCTGGCTTATATAAATAATAATAATAATAATAATAATAAACCCTATAATTTTACCCCCCCCCCCCCCCCATGATCACAACAATATAAATGTCCTTCATCCGTAATTGATATTGATAGCACAGATTTTGTAACCTCCGTCAAAGAAAGTTACGTATGTTATTTTTAGTATTTTTTTTTTTTTTACCAGAGAAAGAATAAGGACTTTCATATTTTATACTTGAATATGGTATTGTATAACAGAGACAAAAAGCAAGATGTTTTATTTACTTTATAAAAAAAATACAAATACACCCAACTTTAAATAAAGCCTTATCTTTCTTACACATATATATATATATATATATATATATATATATATATTATATATACACATATATATATATATATATATATATATATATATATATATATATATATATATATATATATATTACATATGATTTCCATTACACGAGAGTAGATGTTAAAACTTCATGCTGATTTGAACTCGGCTCTCGCCAAGATAAGCACCAACTAAGACGTAGCTTTACAGTAAACTAATGTGATCCATATGCGTCTCCATCCATTTACATTGTCCATATGATGATGTAGATATCCTTCTGTCTGGTGTTAATGGCTGAAGTGTAATGCTGGCTCCAGGGATCAGCTTATTTTGCCTCCCTGGCGCATCAGCACACACAACGGCTGCGATGCTGGCTCCGGGGATCAACCAAAGTGCGGCCTCCCCAGCGCATCAGCATGACAACCGTCTGGATTGAGCTAAGTAGGGTACATCTCTGGGGTTTTCAAGTGGGCACCTTCCATCCTTAGTGTTTCGTCGACTAGCCCACGACACCTCAAGAGGGCTCGACGGTGATTCTGGCGTCCCAGCATCACCCCCCTCCGTCCCCCACTCAACTCAGCCCAGCTTACTTACCTGTCCCCAGCCAGAATCTTTCCGCCTCAACCACAGCCAGTTGCTGCTCCTCTCTGCTGCTTCAGATAAGTTCTTCACTGTGCGACGCAACTCTTGGCCACTGAATCCGACGTCTCTGAGAAACCAGGTTGTAGAGTGTGCCACAAATCCTCGACAACCCACTTCCACTGGGTAAACCCGAACTCTCCATCCTCGCTGTTCCGCTTCAGTGGCTAGTTGAGCATACCGCAGTTTCTTCCTCTCATACGCCTCATCTACAGCGTCCTCCCATGGCACTGTTAACTCTACCAGGTGAACAAGGCGTGCTGATCCAGACCACAAGACAATATCTGGTCGAAGGTTAGTGGTGGCAATCTCAGGTGGAAAAATAAGCCGTTGACCAACATCTGCCAGCATATTCCAGTCTCTAGCAGCTTCCAGTTGTCCTGGGCGAGGATTGGTTTTAACACCTTTTCTTGGTGGTTGCTCTCCTGGGCGGAGGAATGTTGTCTTTTGTGTGTAATGTTTTGATGGAACAGGTGGCAACTTATTGGTCATGTTACGCTTGTCTTCCAATGCTAAGGCCAAACATCGCAGCACCTGGTCATGGCGCCAAGTAAACCGTCCTTGGCTAAGAGCCACCTTACATCCTGTCAAAATGTGCCTTAATGTTGCAGGTGATGAACACAAAGGACATGAGGGATCCTCTCCTACCCAGAGGTTTAGGTTCTGTGGTGATGGGAGAACATCATATGTTGACCTGATGAGGAAACTGATCCTGCTCTGTTCCATTGACCATAGGTCTTGCCAGCCAATCTTGCGTTGTTCCACACTCTCCCATCTCATCCATTCTCCCTGTTTGGCCTGGGAAATGGCCTTTATACACCTCATCCTCTCCTCCTGCTTTTGCACCTCGTTGACTACCAGCTTCCTTCTTTGAGCTGGGGCCGCCTTGTGCCATGTAGGAGGAGTTGAACTGAAACCAAGACCCCCTCTTCCATGCTGAACTTGCCCCATGATATCACCAATTCGAAGGGCAGCCTTTGCATCTTCCACAGCTTTCTTTGCCGCCCACTTTCTTCCAGTTTTCAACACAGGTGCTGCCTCCCTTACGCATTTATCGCGTGACTCTACTAATGTCATTTCCAGTCTGACCTTGGCGCACTTAAACTCCTCGGTTAGAGCAGAGACTGGTAGCTGCAGTATTCCTTTACCATAAAGCCCCACTCTGCTGAGGCAGCGTGGAACTCCCAACCATTTCCTGATGTATGAACTGATTAAAGCTTCCAGCTTCTCTACTGTTGTCAAAGAAACCTCGTACACAGTCAGTGGCCACAGCAACCTCGGCAGTAGACCAAACTGAAAGCACCAGAGTTTTAGTTTACCTGGTAGAGCGCAGCTGTCTATGCTCTTCAACCCTTCCACTGCTTGTTGTCTAACTTCTCCCACACGAACTGTGTCCTTTAGATCCCCGTCGTACCATCTCCCAAGACTCTTCACTGGCTTCTCAGACACTGTTGGTATTGCCTCACCATTAATGAAGAATGTTTTATCTACTACTTTGCCTTTAATTATAGAGATGCTCCTTGATTTAGTGGGCTTGAATTGCATTCGTGCCCATTCAATGTTATTGGTTAATTTGCCCAATAATCGATTAGTGCAGGCTACTGTTGTAGTCATGGTTGTCATGTCATCCATGTATGCTCGAATTGGTGGTAGTCGCATTCCAGAAGCCAAGCGCTCTCCTCCTACTACCCATTTTGATGCCCTAATGATTACTTCCATTGCCATGGTAAAAGCCAGTGGAGAAATGGTGCATCCTGCCATTATTCCAACCTCTAGGCATTGCCATGTAGTGCTGAATTCTGAAGTTGAAAAACTGAATTGCAAATCTCCAAAATAGGCTTTCACTAAATTTGTTATTGTCATCGGTACACCGAAAAAATCAAATGCTGCCCAAAGTAGTTCATGTGGCACTGAACCATATGCATTAGCCAAATCCAGGAATGTCACATGGAGCTCCTTCCTCTCCTTTTTAGCTGATTGAATTTGTTGCCAGATCACATTGATGTGTTCTAAGCAACCTGGGAAACCTGGAATGCCCGCTTTTTGTATTGAAGTGTCAATGAAGCAGTTCTTTAATAGGTAAGCTGACAATCTCTGAGCAATAATGCTGAAGAAAATCTTGCCTTCTACGTTTAATAGGGAAATGGGACGAAACTGACTGATGCTTGTAGAATCTTTTTCTTTAGGTATAAAGACTCCACCTGCTCGGCGCCATGCTCTTGGTACAACCTGTTTTTCCCATGCCACTTTCATCAATTTCCACAGAATTCGTAGAACTCCTGAAGCACTCTTGTACACTCTGTACGGAACTCCATTAGGCCCTGGAGATGATGAAGCCCTTGCTTTTTTCACAGCTTGCTCTATTTCTTTCCACTTAGGTGCACAGTCCTCCATTTGGTATTCTGGTGGATTGATAGGTGGGATGTCTGACGGAATTGACATAGGCTCCTGCCTTTTTGAATCTGTATGTGTTTCCTCCAAATATCTCTCCAGCTCAACCTTAGATGCTTTTAGTGTGCCATTCTTCTCACTGGTGAATAACTTCTTTACAAATTTGAATGGGTCTTTATAAAAGTTAGCTCTCGCACGCTCCTTCTTTTTGTAGCGTTTCCGTAGGCGCTCAGCTCTGCGCAATGTTGCAAGCTTATCTTTTATATATATTACATCTTATCAAAGCCCAATCAGCTTAGAAGTGACATGAAGAACCTATAAAATCATACATTTTTTTATCGTATTTAATTTTAGCCTAATAGGTGTATGGAGCGGGCATGTTATGGTTGTGACAATATTGAACTAATTAGTTTGGTTAATTTAACAAAATTATAAAGGCCATGTGCTGTCCTTAAATTTATAATTGAAACAATTATTTGCAGAAAGTAGGCCTATTATTCTTGTCTGGCAACATAAGCGTGCAATTTTACAGAGGGAGGGCGCCAAGCAGGACCGTAACTACAGCGGGGCGAGCGGAAAAATTACTTCGTTTAAAAAAAAAGAAAAAGAAAAAAGGCCAGATTTATTAACCCTATGCTGCCGACTACAGTTCGAGTGTGTGCTCATTGGTTGGTTGCCTCATTATTTTTTTATTAATGTTCTTAACAATGCAAATTTACAAATAAAAATAGGCAGTATTTATATCTACATACAATACATATTATACAAGTATTATACATATCTTAACTCCTATAACGTCGAAAAGAAAAAAAAATGGGTAGGGGGCGCGAATATTCTTGCTCGCCCCGGGAGTTAAAATACTTAGTTAGGGCTCTGGCACCAATGGAAGACGCGGGAAATGTCATTGTACTGTATGGTACACTTATTACATATCGTGCCTGCCTTTTACATTTATTAAATCGCGACACTCATTCAATCTGAAATAGCTTCGGACTAGTGTTAGAGCTATAGACTACACCAGGGGTTTTCAACCTTTTTTTGAAACTGCACCCCTTATGTCTGGAGGTTTCAGGTCGAGTACCCGTTTATAATTTTCGCTCTACTGGATGGCACAACAGTTGCAATAAAAGGACAAAATAACAAACAGTACGCTTAATTCTTAATTTTAATAAGTATTTGGATGCACAGAATTAAGAGGCATGTATTTACTAATCTATTTGGAAACAGTCGTATTCGCTTTCTGTATTCGGCAAAGTTAGTATAAATAATAGTGTGCATTGTAAACGCGAACGTTTACTTCCCATCTCCGCATAATTACGTGCCATTTAAAATGTTTACCTAAACATAAAACTATAATAACTACTAACAATCATGTCATTTTTATTTGTGCTTTTCTGAGTCGTCCTGTGTACCCCCTATGACCCTTAAAAGCACCCCGGTTGAAAACCCGTAGCATAGATATACGTAAATTGTAAGGCCTATTATGAAATTAAATAAATAAACAAAAACATTTCGCTAAACTTACCGAATGCGACTGTCGTAGTCCCATGGATGACATCCTTACCCGTCCCTCAGTTTCTGGTGGTTGAGCACCGCTGGCTGTTCCAGCCTGTAGCGCGGCCCTTACACCAGCAGCAACTGCGCGCTCGACGATTACATGTAAGTCACTGGAATCCGCCATGACGTCTTTCTGAACGTGAACCTAACCGACGTCCGTGGATATTTGCCCGCCCTTCTTAAGAATGCTGACGTCCCAAAGTGGGCGGAGCTCATTTGCACACAAACTCCAGATTTAGCTGGCCAGTTAAAGATTTAGCTAAATGTTAAATCTTGATAAGAGATTTAAGATTTAGTTAAATATTTAGCTAAATGTTAAATCGTGTTAAGGGATTTAAGATTTAGTTAAATATTTAGCTAAATGTTAAATCGTGTTAAGAGATTTAGTATTTAGTTAAATATTTAGCTAAATGGTAAACCTTCTAACTAGATTTATAAATTATATCTGAATGTACACATTTAAAAAAATCTTTATTTATTTTCACGAGATTTATAAATCTGTCGAAAAAATACAACAGTTAAGTTAAATCTGGGAAAAAAGACGTTTTTTTACACACGGCACCCCATAAAAAATGCCTAATGCTTAAACCCTCCAATAGCCGCTATTTTAGTTAATACACAAGTTGATAAAGTGCAGGTGTGCAATCAACAGTTAACAGGCCTTTTATAACTATACATTGTAAACACATACACCATTACAGTGAGGATAATCAGGACAAAGACGCTACTCTAAAAGTCTAAAACAACCAATAACACAGAAAAAAGTTTGTATGCAGCACTCAGATAATTACATCAAAATTCACAGGATCGTAATTACCAACGCAGAATACAGACAATGCACATTCTCTTTTGTAATCAACCCCATACAATTGCGACCGACGTCTAAGAGCACGTGGGATACTTCACTGAAACCACTCCAATATGGAACGGACCAAACTATTCAATATGAATAGTAGTAGTTTTTACCATTAACTTCTAGCGCTTCAGCCAATTCACAGCGCCTCAGTATTATTACACTTGAAAAGTTACAATCCTTAACAGTAATTCCCGACCCGTGAAAAATCCCTTTTCACCATTAAGAAGATGACCACAAAGCACAATACTCCCTTAAGCACCAAGGTAAGTATTTCACCAAATAAGACACTGTACCAGCACTAGCGTCTCAGCTCTGCGGGTCAGCTGACGCTTAGGCGTCTCGTGCTAGCGTCTCGACGCTCGGTACTCGCTCTGCGTGGTGTCAGCGCTTCGGCGCTTGATGCAGCGCTTCGGCGTTTGGTGCAGCGCTTCGGCGCTTGATGCAGCGCTTCGGCGCTTGATGCAGCGCTTCGGCGTTTGATGCAGCGCTTCGGCGTTTGGGACTTGGTGCTCGACGCTTGGTGCGTCGGTGCTCGGCGCTTGACACTTCGACACTCAGCGCTTCAACGCTCGGCGCTCGGCGCCTCGACGCTACACGCTCGACGCGTCGGAGTTCTGACGCTCAACGCTCAACTCTCGACGCTCGACGCTCGGTGCTCGACGCACCTTCGATGTCGTGCTCGACGGAAATGTCGGGCTTCCATCGTTGCACGTCTTGCCAGGCGAAGCTGCCTGCCAGTGACCCGCACGATGAGTGCATGGCATGTCTTGGTCCGCGCTGATGGATAGGGCTTTTTGCCACCGTTGTGCTGGTTTTCAGACACGCACCCTTCGGCAAAGGGCTAAGAAATCAGTGGGTGGGCACTCTCCCTCCTTGGGATCTTCCCACACCATTTCAGCCCCGCCGTCGTCTATGGCGACGCCGCCAGGGCGACTGCAGCTCTCCACGAGCCCGGCCTCCCAGATTACAGCTGGTCAGAGGTCCCCCACCAGACGTGCTAGGGCTCGCAGCCCCTCCCCTTCTAGGGTATGCCCTCGTCGGGAGTCTAGGTCGCCCTCCAGATCGCCTCGACGTAGAGGACGCTCTCGTTCCCCTCGTCGCGACAGGCGATGCAGAGACAGGTCGGGGGTGGTAGAGCTAACCTCCAAGATGTCTCAGTTCATGGAGATGATGATGGGACAGCAGTCTCTTCTCATGTCCCTAGCTAATGCAGTGCCTCGAGCCCCAGAACAACTCACTGGGCTCGTCGCCAACCAGCCAGTGGCTCCTCTACAACCTCCATTGGCCGTTTCCCTTCCACTGCAACCTCAGGACTGGGATATCGATGCCATTTCCAGGGATGCATCTGACATCCTAGAAGGGGACAGTATAGAGGCTGAGGTAGCCTCCCAGCACTCGGATCAGGTCGCTGAGTCCGAGGTGATGGATACTGACGACCCTATGTGGTCTGTGGTGGACAGAGCAACCCGCCACTTGGGCATCGATTGGCCTGGGACAGAGCTTCCCCGGCGATCTCTGTATGAGTCGCCTTCAGCCCAGTCCCATCAGTCCAGGATGCTTCTGGCATTCCCGGACTTTGTTAAAGAGGTGCAGTCTACTTGGGGGGCTCCGGCCTCTGCTCCAGCGATGTCTCGCAAGGCTTCGGCCTTTACTATGCAAGGGGCTAGTGAGGCCAGTTTAGCGTCCTTTCCACCGGTGGATGCTGCGTTCGCCGCGTTAGTGAAGACGCCGACACTATCTGGGCTTACTAAAGACCCAGCTTGCCCCAATAAGCAGTGCAGGACCACAGAGATACACCTGAAAAAAGGGTACTCTGCGGCCACGGAGGTAGTTAGACTGTCTAATATAGCCAGTCTACTGATGGTTTATCAGGCGGCACTCCTTCGAGACCTACCTGAGTGCCCTTCTGCGGCCCTCAGAAGCGAGCTAGGCACACTCAGTCAGCTGCTGATGAAGCTAGCCCAGCTCAATGCGCGGGCTCAGGGCAGGAGCATCGTGTCTATGGTGGTGGCCAGAAGACATCTCTGGCTCTCGCAGGCGAGAGTGCAGGAGCCTGACAAGGCCCCTTTACTGGATGCTCCGATTACACCCGGACACACATTTGGTTCGGCGGTGGAGGAGATGTTGCAACGCTCCGTCAAGGCGCGGGAGGCGTCGCTGCAAATGGCTAAGATGTGGCCAAATAAACAGTTCCAGCCAAAGCGGCCTCCGGAACAGCCATGGCGTAGGACACCACCACAGCAGCAGGCGCAACCACAGGGTAGTAGGACCTCCCTCATAGGTCCATCAGCGCGCGGCCAGCCTGGGTTTGCAAGACCTCGGCGCGTAGAATGGCGCCCTAGAGGAGGTGGCAGGTCACATCCTCGTGGCTCTGGCCAGGCCCCTCATGAGCGAGCACAGCCAAAGCAGCCCTGAGGCATCCAGGCAGCTGTTAGCCCACCCTTACACTGTTCCACAGCTCCAGTTCTGGCAACAATGCACCAACGATATCTGGGTGCGCAAAACTATATCCACTGGTTACACCCTTCAGTTCCAGTTAAAGCCTCCCCCCTTCAGGGGGGTGGTCGTAACTGCAGTGAAGGACCCGGTTCAGTCCTCAGCTCTGAATGTGGAAATACAGGCATTGCTCAGGAAGCGTGCCATTCAAGAAGTAGACCCTGCTCTGATCGACCAGGGGTTCTATTCCAAATACTTCCTGGTGCCCAAATAGGACGGCGGGTTCCGCCCTATTTTAGATCTGCAAGTACTGAACAAATACCTACGGCGGTTATTGTTCAGGATGCTTATGCACAGGCACATCATCCAGTCAGTCCGACACGGCGACTGGTTCACCACCGTGGACCTGACAGATGCGTACTTTCACGTTCCCATCTGCCTGGGTCACAGGAAGTATATGCGTTTCGCATTCCAGAGCAGGGTGTACGAGTTTTGTGTCCTCCCATTCGGCCTGTCACTAGCTCCTCGAACCTTTTCCAAATGTATGGATGCCATTTTAGCTCCCTTGCGGGCTCAAGGCGTCCGACTGCTGAATTATCTGGACGACTGGCTCGTCTGCGCGCAGTCGAAGGAGCAGTTGGCACAGCACACAGTGATGGTTACAGATCATCTTCAGCGGCTAGGTCTGAAGGTCAATTCAGAAAAGAGCCGCCTCGTGCCGAGCCAACAGACCGAATTCTTGGGTCTGCATCTGGACTCAGTGTCCATGGAAGCGACCCTGTAAACACAAAGAGTTGCCTCGCTGGAGCGGTGTCTCTCCCTATTCAGGTTGAGAGAAACAGTCAGCATGGAGCTGTGTCAGCGCATGCTGGGGTTGATGGCTGCCGCCTCGCAAGCCCTTCCTTTGGGCTTAATACACCAGAGACCTCTGCAGGCCTGGTTCAATGCCTTCGCGTTGCATCCGCGGAGAGACAAACACCGCAGGTTGAGGGTATCCCGAACCTGCTGGGAAGCACTGCGCTGGTGGAAAGTTCTGTCGAACATCCGCCAGGGCGTACGCTTGGGTCCCATCTTCCGAAGGGAAGTCATCACAACCGACGCTTCCAACCAGGGTTGGGGAGCAGTCTGGAACGGGACAGGGAAACGTGGAGTGTGGTCAGGACCCTGGAGGTCAGCCCACATCAATACTCTGGAACTCAGAGCGGTGGACCTCGCCCTTCGGCACTTCTTGCAAGTGCTTCTGGGCAAGGACGTGTTAGTGCGGTCAGACAACACCACGGTAGTGGCGTATATCAACCGCCAGGGCGGCTTGCGGTCCCCCGGTCTTCATCGGATGGTAACACGGCTGTTGCTTTGGGCACAACCGCTTTTAGCCTCTCTGCGTGCGGTTCACCTACCGGGCAGAGTCAATTACGCAGCGGATCTTCTGTCCAGAGGCGGTCCTCTTGCAGGCGAGTGGCGTCTTCACCCTCGGGTGGTAGAGCGCATTTGGGAATGGTTCGGCACAGCGCAAGTCGATCTCTTCGCTTCGCGAGAGACCACGCACTGTCCCCTATGGTTCTCGTGAAGGACCTCGACAGCCCCCTAGGAGTCGATGCACTGTCTCATGAATGGCCGCATAGCTCCTGTATGCATTTCCACCGATTCCGATGCTCCCCGCCTTCTTGGAGAAGGTCAGGGTAGAGCAAGCGACAGTGATTCTGATCGCTCCTCGGTGGCCTCGGAGGATATGGTTCCCGAGTCTGGTGCAGTTGTTGCACGGTCGCCCGAGGGAGCTCCCTCTGCGAGCGGACCTGTTGTCCCAAGCCCAAGGAGGGCTATGGCATCCAAACCCCAAACTCATGCAGTTATGAGCTTGGCCCCTGAGCGGGAGCGCCTGTCAGCCTTAGGGCTTTCGACGGCGGTTATATCGACCATTCAGAGTGTGAGAGCGCCCTCTACTAGGTCGCAGTATGCGTATAAGTGGCAATTGTTTCAAAGTTGGTGTCTGGCTGAGGGCCATGACCCGGTCTCCTGCCCTATGGCAGTGATATTACAGTTTCTGCAGAAGCTGCTAGATGAGGGGAAATCTCCCTCTACACTTAAAGTGTATTTAGCCGCCATTTCGGCTTGCCATGTACGCATTGACGGGTTATCACCTGGTTGCCATTTTCTGGCATCTCAGTTCCTGAAAGGTGCAAGACGCTTGCGGCCTCCAAGGATGACCAGTTTACCGTCATGGAGCCTTGATGTGGTGCTAGAAGTCCTTACCAAGGCACCGTTCGAGCCTCTCCACAGTGTGGATATGAAGTTCGTGTCTATAAAGACTGCGTTTTTGCTATCAGTGGTATCAGCAAAACGCGTGGGCGAGTTACATGCACTTTCGGTGCATTCATCATGTACTCGTTTCGCAGGAGACGGTTCTAAGGTCTCCATGCATCCAAATCCGGCCTTTTTACCCAAGGTCATATCCCCGTTTCATATGAACCAACCAGTCGAGTTGATGGCGTTCCATCCTCCTCCTTTTTCTTCCCCAGAGGAAGAGCGGTTACACATGCTCTGCCCTGTGCGGGCATTGAGGTGTTATATTGACTGCACAAGGACTGTGAGGCAAACAGAACAGCTGTTCATATGCCATGGTTCTAAGACTTTGGGTCAGCCGTTGTCTAAGCAATGCCTTTCCCATTGGATAGTGGATGCTATTAAGTTAGCATATGATTCTATGGGCCTTCTGCCACCAGGACAGTTGAAGGCACATTCCACAAGGGGTATGGCAACATCCTGGGCCCTCTTTAGAGGGGTGCCGGTGTCTGACATTTGCGCTGCAGCCAGTTGGGTTACACTGCATACTTTTACGAGGTTCTACAGGTTGAATGTATTGGAATCCTCTGCTCCGTCATTTGGAGCATCTGTGTTACACTCTATTACGCCTCAGGTTGCTGACGTATAGAGTGGTTGACAATATGGTGTGACTATTCCACCTTAGGACAGGTGTCATTGCGAGCATAGATGCTGAGGCACAGCTCCGCATATGCGTAGATGTACTGCCTACGCAGTTGCGTTATGACGTAAGTCTGTCCTACTGCCGAGAATTCTCCCTCGCGATGGCTTGGGTACACTGTTCCCATACCTTGATGGTTATTTTCGACTTGAAAGGGAACGATAAGTTGTGGATGCAACCCCGGTTCCCTAAAAGAGAAAATAACCATCAAGCCGTGAGGTAGCTCCGGAAGCCTTCACGGCCTGAAGAGCAAAAGAGGAAGTGACTCTCCGCGCGTTGCGTGTAGTAAGCTCCCAGGGGGGTGGGCTTACTCGGCAGCTCGCGCGGAGGCCTATCGGCAGCTTTGCTATAAAGCTCAGCCAATCCCTACTGCCTGATGGCAATATCCCATACCTTGATCGTTATTTTCTCTTTCAGGGAACCAGGGTTGCATCCGCAACCTATCATTCTGTTGGGCTCCGAGGGTGTTATCTAATAAAACAACGTAATCGGTGAGAGCGTTCGGCTTAACCAAAATGTTGCTGTTTCAAGCCCACGCAGGGACGAGGCATTCTTTTCGTCAATCGCCTTTCTGTCAAGCCAGTAAACCTGTATATAATGAGAAACGTTCAAAAGCTCGGAAACACCATAATAGAATCCAATGCCTTTACAAATGTGTTTTGAAACTGTTCATTTTTCAAACAAATGCGGTTCTCAAAAATTGTTTTGCCTACTTTTTTCTATTGCTATTATTATTTTTTTCCAGAGTAAGACGAACAGGCAGACATCCATGAAATAGGTAAACACTGCTACAGCGCTTGAACTGTCTCAACAAACGTTTAGCTCGAAAACGTGTACATTGAAAGTCAATTAACATCTTTAACACAATCATGTGTGTTCCAATAGCGGCTATTCCACATGGTGATCAATAAAGTGAATGCTGGCTTTGTTCACATATTAGCAAGACGTTTTCAGGATTCACGCATATTCTGAACAAGCACACTAGAATATGGTAATGAAAGGACAGGAAAATAACAGGTTTATTGGCTCTGGTCTTGTATCGTCACCCTGACTAGGTTACCAATGCGCAAATACGAAGCATATTAAAACTTCTTCACAATCTTAAATCTTCCCACATGCATTTCAAACACTTACTGATAAGTACGGCCCTATCCCAATGTAACTGCTTTGTTTGGACACCGACGATGGCTTGGATATTTATTAAACCACGATCCTATTGTTCCCACTTTCTTTAGTACTACCAAATGTGCGTTTCCCATGTCAGCCCTAGTGGCCTAATGGTTAAGGCCACTGGCCTCCTGAGCCAAGGATAGTGGGTTCGAGTCCCATCTAGGTTGGGGTGTTGTTATAAAAACGAACACAATTTTGTTATGTTTTATTGGCATGTGATATTTTGTAGATCTTGTATCTGCTAAGTCCGCTCACGCTAGCCACAACGTGCTTGAGTGCTGTGGCAGCAGCCATGAAGCAAGTCAGTTTTTCAGTTGAAATAAAGATCTACTTTGTTTTTTGTGTATGGGTGGTTTGAAAAGATCACTTAAATTGCTACGTATTTTGAAATAAAGATGTATTCATTATTATGAACGTTGACAGAAAGGATATTGTATTTACATTTCCCACGTGTGCTTGCCTTGTATAAATCGATGGAGTTTCAACAAAGGCATTTGACTTCGGTTCATGTTAGCCTATACTGCCATCTGCAGCATTACCGCGGGTGTCGTTTACTTCTTTTGACAATAATATGGATCATTTCTCAGTCCAATGTAAGAACATGTAGTTGTGGCCGAGTGGTTAAGACGATGGACTAGAAATCCATTGGGGTTACCCCGCACAGGTTTGAATCCTGCCGACTACGTAAGCTTTCTGTTTAATTGTATGTGTTCATTCCTAATACATGTTTAAAGATGAGGAATCTGAAATATTACTGGTACTAATTCATATCGCACCGGTTCATTTTGTTAAAGAATGTTCATTTTGGCACCATTCCAAATGCTGTGGTTTCTTTAAAGAAGAAAAGTCATGGCCCGTACGGGGATCGAACCCGCGACCTTGGCGTTATTAGCACCACGCTCTAACCAACTGAGCTAACCGGCCACACACATGGAGCGCGTTAATAAAACCCGAGAAAAACAAGGCCTGCGGACATTATGATTACCAAGATGTTATGTTAAACTCAACAATAACACATTCAAAGTATTGGAAAGGCATAATTAGAGGTCTCATCTTTATGAGGCAGTTTAGCAGTGTGAAGAAAGTGGCGAGGTGCGGGCTTGCGGTGACTTTCTCTCATTTAAAAAGCTGTGATTTGAATACTAAAAAGAAAAACATGTAAAATTACCAAGCATTCGGTGGACGTTTTAGAAATAAATTAACAAGAACAGTTGTCAGAAGTGGGGTTCGAATCCACGCCTCCATGGAGACTGCGACCTGACCACAGCGCCTTAGACCGCTCGGCCATCCTGACTTACACCGACGACTTTGCACAACGAAGCAGCACACTGCTGAACCTCCCATGTCTGACGCTGCAGTAAATCACCTGGCGTGTGTGTGTACTTGTTCTTTTTCTGTTTATATTAAGGAGGGCGACAGGTTTTGTCGCATTCTGTATGGAATCACAAGGACACTCCTCTTACTGAAAGAAAATATACTGCAAACAGAGCGATCGCTTCACGGTTTGAATCAAAATCAGAACAGTCTGTTAGCAAATGAACTTCATCAAAAAACCACAAAGGCATTACATAAATGTTACAGATATATTTCGTAGACAGAACAGTTGTAACATATTTGAGTACTTTTCTAAACAATCTGCTAATAACAGACATAATCTCAAAGCGCTATAATTTAATTTTAGGTTTTATGAAAGACAAGTATGGTTGCGCATTATATCACAGAAAACAGGATAATCCTATCGCTTCATTTAAATCTTCGGGTTGTACAGTACGGAGATAGAAGATCCATTTGGATTCACATTGTAATAGTTTTTGATCGAGATTATCACGTCCTCGAGCTTGAAATTTTTTTTTTGTATGCCGCGGTATTTCAGATCTGAAATGGAATGTTTGGCATCTACGAAATGTCTAGGTAGTGGTGAATGGATATCTTTTCTCCTAATTGAACTTTTATGCTTGCTCATCAATGCGCAATCGTTACTGTCTAGTAGTTTTACCAACATATTGCAAATGGCAAGGACAAAAAATCAAATAAATGACATGCGTTGAAGCACAGGTCATCACTTGTAAGACACTGTACTCTTTTTTCGTTGTATGGCTTGTAAAACGCAAACGCATTATCACAGGCGGCACAATTACGACATGGAAAAAAAATCCAGTAGATTTGTCCAGTACACCTAGATCTCTCGAACATGTAAATGAGTCAGCCCGTGTTCATTTCTGTGTATATGACATTGTCTATAACCAATATCTGTTATGTAAGCGTATTGGTATGAAACCAATCGCAATTAATGCGATCCGTGTTTTCTGACAGTTTGATAGTTTTAATCAATCATCGAAAAAGCAGCAGTGCTTTGCAACTTAATCTTTCTTACGTTTTGGTAAGATACCCACTCAGAACGTGTCCGCTTCCTCCAGCCCCCTAAGGAACTCTGGAGCGGTCATCAATAACAGCGAGCAGTTGGCCAAAAACAACACTCGCTGTCTTCTTCACGCTCAAAAACGAACACTCTCACTCTTCCTCGTGGGTAGCGAGCCCAAACACTTTCAAAACGCATTTCGCTAGCAAATCACTATAGAAATGATCCCTGAAAGTATTGTTTTATGGGCAAATGGCCGACCGTCTCCCTCCAACTCTGAGTGGCACCGGTAGCTGTGCCGGTGACAAATAAACAGGAGCAATTTCATATAATGCAATTGCTGTAGCCCAGTGAGTTGTTACAATAACATTTCAAACTCATTCCAGACTGCAGGCGGTTAAAAGCTTAATTGGGTTCAAGTTTCTCGTATGATTTAAAAAGTACGAGCCAGTTGCCTCATTTGCATTGCCTGCCTTCCTCCTTTGCACTGTGGCGTCTATCAAATGTGTGCTTAAAATCTGATGAATACGATTCCCATTTGAACCGTAAATATTTTAATTATACGCATACAGTGTTCTGTTGGGCTCCGAGGGTGTTATCTAATAAAACAACGTAATCGGTGAGCGCGTTCGGCTTAACCAAAACGTTGCTGTTTCAAGCCCACGCAGGGACGAGGCATTCTTTTTGTCAATCGCCTTTCTGTCAAGCCAGTAAACCTGTATATAATAAGAAACGTTCAACAGCTCGGAAACACCATAATAGAATCCAATGCCTTTACAAATGTGTTTTGAAACTGTTCATTTTTCACCCAAATGCGGTTCTCAAAAATTGTTTTGCCTACATTTTTCTATTGCTATTATTATTTTTTCCAGAGTAAGACGAAAAAGCAAACATCCATGAAATAGGTAAACACTGCTACAGCGCTTGAACTGTCTCAACAAACGTTCAGCTCTAAAACGTGTACATTGAAAGTCTATTAACATCTTTAACACAATCATGTGTGTTCCAATAGCGGCTATTCCACATGGTGATCAATAAAGTGAATGCTGGCTTTGTTCACATATTAGCAAGACGTTTTCAGGATTCACGCATATTCTGAACAAGCACACTAGAATATGGTAATGAAAGGACAGGAAAATAACAGGTTTATTGGCTCTGGTCTTGTATCGTCACCCTGACTACTGTCAGGTAAGGAAGTGGCATTAATCAAAACGTAATTATGTAAGGTTACCAATGCGCAAATACGAAGCATATTAAAACTTCTTCACAATCTTAAATCTTCCCACATGCATTTCAAACACTTACTGATAAGTACGGCCCTTTCCCAATGTAACTGCTTTGTTTGAACACCAAAGATGGCTTGGATATTTATGAAACCACAATACTATTGTTCCCACTTTCTTTAGAACTACCAAATGTGCGCTTCCCATGTCAGCCCTAGTGGCCTAATGGCTAAGGCCACTGGCCTCCTAAGCCAGGGATAGTGGGTTCGAGTCCCATCTGAGGTAGGGTTTTGTTATAAAATCGAACATAATTGTGTTATGTTTTATTGGCATGTGATATTTTGTAGATCTTGTTATCTGCTAAGTCCGCTCACGCTAGCCACAACGTGCTTGAGTGCTGTGGCAGCAGCCATGAAGCAAGTCAGTTTTTCAGTTGAAATCAAGATCTACTTTGTTTTTTGTGTATGGGTGGTTTGAACAGATCACTTAAATTGTTACGTATTTTGAAATAAAGATGTATTCATTATTATGAACGTTGACAGAAAGGATATTGTATTTACATTTCCCACGTGTGCTTGCCTTGTATAAATCGATGGAGTTTCAACAAAGGCATTTGACTTCGGTTCATGTTAGCCTATACTGCCATCTGCAGCATTACCGCGGGTGTCGTTTACTTCTTTTGACAATAATATGGATCATTTCACAGTCCAATGTAAGAACATGTAGTCGTGGCCGAGTGGTTAAGGCGATGGACTAGAAATCCATTGGGGTTTCCCCGCGCAGGTTCGAATCCTGCCGACTACGTAAGCTTTCTTTTTATTTGTATGTGTTCATTCCTAATACATGTTTAAAGTAAATCAGTAAATCACCTGGCGTGTGCGTGTACTTGTTCTTTTTCTGTTTATATTAAGGAGGGCGACAGGTTTTGTCGCATTCTGTATGGAATCACAAGGACACTCCTCTTACTGAAAGAAAATATACTGCAAACAGAGCGATCGCTTCACGGTTTGAATCAAAATCAGAACAGTCTGTTAGCAAATGAACTTCATCAAAAAACCACAAAGGCATTACATAAATGTTACAGATATATTTCGTAGACAGAACAGTTGTAACATATTTGAGTACATTTCTAAAAATCTGCTAATAACAGACATAATCTCAAAGCGCTATAATTTATTTTCAGATCTTATGAAAGACAAGTATGGTTGCGCATTATATCACAGAAAACAGGATAATCCTAGCGCTTCATTTAATCCCTCGGGTTGTACCATATGGAGATAGAAGATCCATTTGGATTCACATTGTAATAGTTTTTGATCGAGATTATCACGTCCTCGAGCTTGAAATATTTTTTTGTATGCTGCGGTATTTCAGATCTGAAATGGAATGTTTGGCATCTACGAAATGTCTAGCTAGTGGTGAATGGATATCTTTTCTCCTAATTGAACTTTTATGCTTGCTCATCAATGCGCAATCGTCACTGTCTAGTAGTTTTACCAACATATTGCAAATGGCAAGGACAAAAAAACAAATAAATGACATGCGTTGAAGCACAGGTCATCACTTGTAAGACACTGTACTCTTTTTTCGTTGTATGGCTTGTAAAACGCAAACGCATTATCACAGGCGGCACAATTACGACATGGAAAAAAATCCAGTAGATTTGTCCAGTACACCTAGATCTCTCGAACATGTAAATGAGTCAGTCCTTAATAAACACTGTCCGTGTTCATTTCTGTGTATATGACATTGTCTATAACCAATATATGTTATGTAAGCGTATTGGTATGAAACCAATCGCAATTAATGCGATCCGTGTTTTCAGTCAGTTTGATAGTTTTAATCAATCATCGAAAAAGCAGCAGTGCTTTGCAACTGTAGTTCATCTTTCTTACGTTTTGGTAAGATACCCACTCAGAACGTGTCCGCTTCCTCCAGCCCCCTAAGGAACACTGGAGCGGTCATCAATAACAGCGAGCAGTTGGTCAAAAACAACACTCGCTGTCTTCTTCACGCTCAAAAACGAACACTCTCACTCTTCCTCGTGGGTAGCGAGCCCAAACACTTTCAAAACGCATTTCGCTAGCTTTATATAAAAGTTTATTAGAAAATCCATTACATAATCACATCACCAAAACATACATTTTACAAAAATAAATCTGTCATTGAATTAATTTTCCAGTTTTTCATTGCATTGTTTCTTCCCAAGTTCTTAATATCCATCCATATATAATCTTTCACTCTACCAAAAACAATTTTACAAAAATCAATTTCTGTTGCTTGATTTTTTGTTTTATTATACAGATTCATGTTTCTCAACAACCACAAAGCTTCTTTGGCACTGTTGATGATCAGCCATGCCTTCTTCCAATTATCTGTTTTTAAATCCCCTCTTGGCCCATACATAATCACATTACATGTCAATTCATTTGTTTTGATAAATTTTTTCAGAAGCACTTTTAACCTCCTCCAACATCGTTTAGCAAACTTACAGTTACAAAAGACATGTTCAACCGACTCAGTTTCTTTACAATCAGATCTGACACATGTATCTGTCATTGCCATTTGTCTTTTGTACATAAGCTGCCGACAAGGTAAGCGTGCATGTACAGATAGCCAAGCTATATCCTTCTGAGTATTAGATAAGCCAGGATATCCTACATTTCTCCACACAACTGTTGACACGTTTGCACATTGAAAATTAACTTTGATTAATTTATCATTTGCCAGTTTCTTTTTCTGCAAATCTCTAGGTTTCCACTTTGCTTTTGGCCAATCCATCAGATCATATTCTAAAATAAACCGTGAAGCCTTCTTGTATACAAAAGGCATCATCCAACTGTAGGGCACTGTCAAATTTATATAAATTAATCCCATCTTTCTTACAAAATGTCCAAAAAAATACCTGGCAAAGAAACTGCATTTCTTATTCATCTGAAGAATTGTGTTAATTAGAAAACAGACAAAATTTGCATACAAATAAAAAATGACATTAGGAAAACCTTTCCCTCCATTTTTCTTTTCCAACATTACAGTTTCCCTTTTCACCTTTTCCATTCTCCCCCCCCCAAAAGAAAATAAACAGCTCCCTATTAATCGATTTGCAACATGCTCTATCCGGAGGAAAAACCTTTGCTACATATAAGAGCATTGACATAAACACCACTTTAATTATTAAAATTTTACCTTCCATTGACAACTTTCTGGGATTCCAGAAAGTGATTTTCTTTCTCACTTTACTCATCACCTCCACCCAATTCCTTACCCCACTCAGATTTTTTATCAAAAATCATGCCTAAAACTTTAATGTAATCATTCTTCAATTTTAACATTTTCTTAATTTCATCTCTCTCCTCCCACTCCCCCATACAAAAAGCCTCACTTTTCTCTTTATTAATTTTCGAACCAGAAGCTTTCCCATATAAAACCATAATTTTCAAAGCTTCCTGAATAGAGTAGAAGTCTTTACACATCAATGTCACATCATCCATGTATGCTAAGGCTTTAACCTCCTGATGATCAGAGCCAGGAATTACCACCCCCTCAATCTGTGTATTCTTTCTAATTCGTAAAAGTGCAGGTTCTAAACAATAAATATATAACAGGGGTGACAAAGGACACCCCTGTCTCACCCCTGACTTCACCTCAAAACCAGCAAACATAAATCCATTAACAATCACTTTACTACTGATGCCTCTGTACAGCATCTTCACCCATCTAATAAATCTTTGATCCAAACCCATGTACTCCAAAACTTTAAACATAAAACAATGATCAACCCGATCATAGGCCTTTTCTTGGTCAAGATTAATTAAACATAAAGGCGAATCTCTCTCCTTTGCATAGATACATGCATCTCTAATCAATACTAAATTCTCAGCAATAGCTCTTCCTGGAACACCACATACTTGGTCAGGATCAATTAATTTTGCCGTTATATTTTGAAACCTAAACATTATTATCTTGGACAAGATCTTATAGTCACAATTGAGGAGACTAATAGGCCTCCAGTTTTTCAGCTCCTCTTTTTCCCCTTTATTTTTAAATAGGAGAGTTATCAGCCCTTCCCTCATAGAATCGCTCATTAGTCCACTGCTCAAACATTCATTGAAAACTTCTAATAAATCTTCTTTAATCACTTCCCAAAAGGTGCAATAAAATTCTATGGGCAACCCATCTGATCCAGGAGTCTTACCTGTTTTAAAAGAAAAGCATGCTTCTTTAATCTCATCCAAATGTATATCCCTCAACAAATCATTATTCTCTTCTAATGTTACCTTGGTTTCCAGACTTTTAAGAAACAAATCTTGTATTACAGGATCTGTTTCTCTCTTTTCATAAAGAGATTTATAAAACTCCTCTGCAATTTTTAACATTTCATCTTTCCCTTTCAGAACTCCCCCATTCTCAGTTCTCAAGCCTTGTAGACAACTCTTCTTCCTAAACATTACTTTAAAGAAAAACCTACTACAAGTCTCGTTTTCTTCCATGTACTTGACTCTAGCCCTAAACATAACCTTTTTTTCCATTTCTAAAAACATCTTGTACAGTTTCTCCTTAATATCTCTTATTTCCTCCTGGAAATCAAACCCCTGACTCTGCAACCCAAACAAGTTTTGTAATCTTTTTTGTAACTTAACATATTTATTTTTCCTTTCCTCTGCCCTCCTCCTTCCTAGTGATATAAAATAGCCTTTTGTCCTACTCTTGATCATTTCCCACCATTCACACACCGAATCAAAACACACTTTCAACTCTTTCCACTCTGTTTACCTTTTTTTAAAAGCCTGAACCAAATCCTGATTCTGTAATAATGCACAATTAAATTTCCAAGAACCTCTTCCATATTCAAAATTGTTAACCAGTTCAACAGATACCACCAAACTCTTGTGGTCTGAAAAAAAAACAGTTTCCAATTCAAAATTTTTCACATTTAAAAACTGTGAAACGAAACAAAAATCTATTCTAGAAAAGGAGGACTGTGCATTATTGAACCATGTAAAACCAGGGTCTAATGGGCAAAAGCATTTTGCTGCATCCTTCAAGTGAGCATCTTTCACTATTATTTTTAACAATTTTCCTGATTCATCTAAATTCCGCTTCCTTTTATCAGCAGGTAACAATCCACAATTAAAATCTCCCGCCACTATTAGAGTTTTGTTGCTCACTAAAAGCAATCTTAAGTGTTCAAAAATATGTTCCCTCTCTGCACACGTTTGAGCCCCATAAATATTCACTAAACGAATTTCTGTTTCATGATACTTTATATCAACTGCTAACAAACGCCCTGGAATTATATCAGAAACAGATTTAACTTCAATATGAGGGTTTTTAAACAGAATCCCCAACCCTGCAGCCTTTTCTACATTTGATCCCGCCCACACAGATATCCCAACATTCCATTCCTTCTTTAAATTTGCATAATCATTTGAAAAGGAAATACTGCACTCTTGTAAAAATATAATATCGGCACTGATAGATTTAAGGTAACCAAAAACACTCTTTCTCTTATCAGTCCCTTTAATACCTCTAACATTTACAGAACATAAATTCAATAGCATCATTGTATAAACAAGAATGACAGAAAAAAAAACAAACTTAATCATTTGTTTGTCCCTTTTTTTCCCCCCTTCTTTTTCTCTCCCACGTTATGCCACTGATAGTCTCCTCTTGTGTTCTCAATATTATCCTTGTCGTTGATTGTATTGTTATCAACTCCTTTATCTTTGTCTTTGTTTGTGGCAGCCATCTTGTCTTTGTCTTTGTCTTTGTCTTTGTTTGTGGCAGCCATCTTGTGTTTGTCTTTGTCTTTGTTTGTGGCAGCCATCTTGTCTTTGTCTTTGTTTGTGGCAGCCATCTTGTCTTTGTCTTTGCCTATGGTAGCCACCTTTTCATTGTTATCTGACTCACCCTCTGCTACAACTGCTGGTTTCAAAAATACAGACACAGCAGAGAATGTCTGCACATCTCCCTCCTCCAGAAATGTAGAGCCCTGGAAATCAGTTCTTTCAATTTCCAGCCCCCGAGTTGGAGTGTCTGGACTACTAATCACAGCCAGGCACTTTTCTTGCTTCCCAATATGTGCAAGTAAATGCTCTCTTTCCTGATCGTGCACAACATCAGGGGCAATATTAACCCCCCAGACTTTCTTTTTTGTTTTAGCCACAGCCTGTTCTTCAGGCTTCCGTTTACCAGTCAGCTGTATTATCTCCATTTCATTATCTCTGGCTCATTATCCGAAAACTCTGAGCTATACAGGTCCTCTTTAAGACTCCTGTCTTCATCCTGCTGTTCCTCTGTTCTCTCTTTGCTGGCTTCCTCCTCCCTTTCAACATCCTGCTGTTGTGTTACTCTCTGTCCTTTAACTATATTGGTATACAACTCTGGGCAAGTTTTGAAAACATGGCCCTCTTCCCCACACAGATTGCAGTGTTTCTCCTCATGGCAGAGAGCAGTTACATGCGGCCCTCCACAGTTCTTGCATTTAGTTACAGAACAACTCACAGCCAGGTGTCCCAGTTGTCCACAGTTACGACACAGCTTCGGCATCCCATTGTATACAACAAACCCACGAGCTGCCCCCAAAGTTACATTACTGGGAAGGTGACGCACCCCACCAATCCCCTCTGGATCCTTAAACAGTTGAATGAGCCACTGACGTGCTCCATTCCACACGCCATCTCTGTCCACAACTTTGCGGCAAGATGAAGTAACTTTGCAGTATCTCTTAAGCCATGTTTCCACGTCATATTCATGAACAGACTCATTATAAAACTGTATAGTCACAACTTTAATCTCCCGGTCAGACAGAGGTTCAACCAAAAAATGTTTCAGAGGAAGTTCATTCTTTCTCATTCTATATCTTTGTAAAAACTTTTCCATTTTTTCAGAATTTACAAAACTTACATCAAAGCTTGCCTCAGTTCCAGGTCTCTTGATTAAAGAGTTCAGGTCTTTTGGTGAAGTCTCCAACATTTTCTGGATAATCTTTCTACTGAAGTCAATTCTAGTTAGGTAATTCTCTTCAATTTTGCCGCACAATGTAAAACGAATTACATTGTGCCTCCGCACACCTGGTTGCATCGGCATCCCCACAGCTCCTGAAGAAAGCCCCTCCAAATCCCGGCAGAAGACTTCCTCCGAAGCAGGAATGCTTTATACTCTCTAGATAGTTCAGCAATTCTGTTGAAAACAAACTGCAGAAATGATCCCTGAAAGTATTGTTTGATGGGCAAGTGGCCGACCGTCTCCCTCCAACTCTGAGTGGCACCGGTAGCTGTGCCGGTGACAAATAAACAGGAGCACTTTCATATAATGCAATTGCTGTAGCCCAGTGAGTTGTTACAATAACATTTCAAACTCATTCCAGACTGCAGGTGGTTAAAAGCTTAATTGGGTTCAATTTTTTGGTATGATTTAAAAAGTACGAGCCAGTTGCCTCATTTGCATTGCCTGCCTTCCTCCTTTGCACTGTGACGTCTATCAAATGTGTGCTTAAAATCTGATGAATACGATTCCCATTTGAACCGTAAATATTTTAATTATACGCATACAGTGTTCTGTTGGGCTCCGAGGGTGTTATCTAATAAAACAACGTAATCAGTGAGCGCGTTCGGCTTAACCAAAACGTTGCTGTTTCAAGCCCACGCAGGGACGAGGCATTCTTTTTTGTCAATCGCCTTTCTGTCAAGCCAGTAAACCTGTATATAATAAGAAACATTCAACAGCTCGGAAACACCATAATAGAATCCAATGCCTTTACAAATGTGTTTTGAAACTGTTCATTTTTCACCCAAATGCGGTTCTCAAAAATTGTTTTGCCTACATTTTTCTATTGCTATTATTATTTTTTCCAGAGTAAGACGAAAAAGCAAACATCCATGAAATAGGTAAACACTGCTACAGCGCTTGAACTGTCTCAACAAACGTTCAGCTCTAAAACGTGTACATTGAAAGTCTATTAACATCTTTAACACAATCATGTGTGTTCCAATAGCGGCTATTCCACATGGTGATCAATAAAGTGAATGCTGGCTTTGTTCACATATTAGCAATACGTTTTCAGGATTCACGCATATTCTGAACAAGCACACTAGAATATGGTAATGAAAGGACAGGAAAATAACAGGTTTATTGGCTCTGGTCTTGTATCGTCACCCTGACTACTGTCAGGTAAGGAAGTGGCATTAATCAAAACGTAATTATGTAAGGTTACCAATGCGCAAATACGAAGCATATTAAAACTTCTTCACAATCTTAAATCTTCCCACATGCATTTCAAACACTTACTGATAAGTACGGCCCTTTCCCAATGTAACTGCTTTGTTTGAACACCAAAGATGGCTTGGATATTTATGAAACCACGATACTATTGTTCCCACTTTCTTTAGAACTACCAAATGTGCGCTTCCCATGTCAGCCCTAGTGGCCTAATGGCTAAGGCCACTGGCCTCCTAAGCCAGGGATAGTGGGTTCGAGTCCCATCTTGGGTGGGGTTTTGTTATAAAATCGAACATAATTGTGTTATGTTTTATTGGCATGTGATATTTTGTAGATCTTGTTATCTGTTAAGTCCGCTCACGCTAGCCACAACGTGCTTGAGTGCTGTGGCAGCAGCCATGAAGCAAGTCAGTTTTTCAGTTGAAATAAAGATCTACTTTGTTTTTTGTGTATGGGTGGTTTGAAAAGATCACTTAAATTGTTACGTATTTTGAAATAAAGATGTATTCATTATTATGAACGTTGACAGAAAGGATATTGTATTTACATTTCCCACGTGTGCTTGCCTTGTATAAATCGATGGAGTTTCAACAAAGGCATTTGACTTCGGTTCATGTTAGCCTATACTGCCATCTGCAGCATTACCGCGGGTGTCGTTTACTTCTTTTGACAATAATATGGATCATTTCACAGTCCAATGTAAGAACATGTAGTCGTGGCCGAGTGGTTAAGGCGATGGACTAGAAATCCATTGGGGTTTCCCCGCGCAGGTTCGAATCCTGCCGACTACGTAAGCTTTCTTTTTAATTGTATGTGTTCATTCCTAATACATGTTTAAAGATGAGGAATCTGAAATATTACTGGTTCTACTTCATATCGCACCGGTTCATTTTGTTAAAGAATGTTCATTTTGGCACCATTCCAAATGCTGTGGTTTCTTTAAAGAAGAAAAGTCATGGCCCGTACGGGGATCGAACCCGCGACCTTGGCGTTATTAGCACCACGCTCTAACCAACTGAGCTAACCAGCCACACACATGGATCGCGTTAATAAAACCCGAGAAAAACAAGGCCTGCGGACATTATGATTACCAAGATGTTATGTTAAACTCAACAATAACACATTCAAAGTATTGGAAAGGCATAATTAGAGGTCTCATCTTTATGAGGCAGTTTAGCAGTGTGAAGAAAGTGGCGAGGTGCGGGCTTGCGGTGACTTTCTCTCATTTAAAAAGCTGTGATTTGAATACTAAAAAGAAAAACATGTAAAATTACCAAGCATTCAGTGGACGTTTTAGAAATAAATTAACAAGAACAGTTGTCAGAAGTGGGGTTCGATCCCACGCCTCCATGGAGACTGCGACCTGACCACAGCGCCTTAGACCGCTCGGCCATCCTGACTTAGACCGACGACTTTGCACAACGCTGCAGCACACTGCTGAACCTCCCATGTCTGACGCTGCAGTAAATCACCTGGCGTGTGCGTGTACTTGTTCTTTTTCTGTTTATATTAAGGAGGGCGACAGGTTTTGTCGCATTCTGTATGGAATCACAAGGACACTCCTCTTACTGAAAGAAAATATACTGCAAACAGAGCGATCGCTTAACGGTTTGAATCAAAATCAGAACAGTCTGTTAGCAAATGAACTTCATCAAAAAACCACAAAGGCATTACATAAATGTTACAGATATATTTCGTAGACAGAACAGTTGTAACATATTTGAGTACATTTCTAAACAATCTGCTAATAACAGACATAATCTCAAAGCGCTATAATTTATTTTCAGATCTTATGAAAGACAAGTATGGTTGCGCATTATATCACAGAAAACAGGATAATCCTAGCGCTTCATTTAATCCCTCGGGTTGTACCATATGGAGATAGAAGATCCATTTGGATTCACATTGTAATAGTTTTTGATCGAGATTATCACGTCCTCGAACTTGAAATATTTTTTTGTATGCTGCGGTATTTCAGATCTGAAATGGAATGTTTGGCATCTACGAAATGTCTAGCTAGTGGTGAATGGATATCTTTTCTCCTAATTGAACTTTTATGCTTGCTCATCAATGCGCAATCGTCACTGTCTAGTAGTTTTACCAACATATTGCAAATGGCAAGGATAACAAAAACAAATAAATGACATGCGTTGAAGCACAGGTCATCACTTGAAAGACACTGTACTCTTTTTTCGTTGTATGGCTTGTAAAACGCAAACGCATTATCACAGGCGGCACAATTACGACATGGAAAAAAATCCAGTAGATTTGTCCAGTACACCTAGATCTCTCGAACATGTCAATGAGTCAGCCCTTAATAAACACTGTCCGTGTTCATTTCTGTGTATATGACATTGTCTATAACCAATATCTGTTATGTAAGCGTATTGGTATGAAACCAATCGCAATTAATGCGATCCGTGTTTTCAGTCAGTTTGATAGTTTTAATCAATCATCGAGAAAGCAGCAGTGCTTTGCAACTGTAGTTCATCTTTCTTACGTTTTGGTAAGATACCCACTCAGAACGTGTCCGCTTCCTCCAGCCCCCTAAGGAACACTGGAGCGGTCATCAATAACAGCGAGCAGTTGGTCAAAAACAACACTCGCTGTCTTCTTCACGCTCAAAAACGAACACTCTCACTCTTCCTCGTGAGTAGCGAGCCCAAACACTTTCAAAACGCATTTCGCTAGCAAATCACTATAGAAATGATCCCTGAAAGTATTGTTTTATGGGCAAGTGGCCGACCGTCTCCCTCCAACTCTGAGTGGCACCGGTAGCTGTGCCGGTGACAAATAAACAGGAGCACTTTCATATAATGCAATTGCTGTAGCCCAGTGAGTTGTTACAATAACATTTCAAACTCATTCCAGACTGCAGGCGGTTAAAAGCTTAATTGGGTTCAATTTTTTGGTATGATTTAAAAAGTACGAGCCAGTTGCCTCATTTGCATTGCCTGCCTTCCTCCTTTGCACTGTGACGTCTATCAAATGTGTGCTTAAAATCTGATGAATACGATTCCCATTTGAACCGTAAATATTTTAATTATACGCATACAGTGTTCTGTTGGGCTCCGAGGGTGTTATCTAATAAAACAACGTAATCGGTGAGCGCGTTCGGCTTAACCAAAACGTTGCTGTTTCAGGCCCACGCAGGGACGAGGCATTCTTTTTGTCAATCGCCTTTCTGTCAAGCCAGTAAACCTGTATATAATAAGAAACATTCAACAGCTCGGAAACACCATAATAGAATCCAATGCGTTTACAAATGTGTTTTGAAACTGTTCATTTTTCACCCAAATGCGGTTCTCAAAAATTGTTTTGCCTACATTTTTCTATTGCTATTATTATTTTTTCCAGAGTAAGACGAAAAAGCAAACATCCATGAAATAGGTAAACACTGCTACAGCGCTTGAACTGTCTCAACAAACGTTCAGCTCTAAAACGTGTACATTGAAAGTCTATTAACATCTTTAACACAATCATGTGTGTTCCAATAGCGGCTATTCCACATGGTGATCAATAAAGTGAATGCTGGCTTTGTTCACATATTAGCAAGACGTTTTCAGGATTCACGCATATTCTGAACAAGCACACTAGAATATGGTAATGAAAGGACAGGAAAATAACAGGTTTATTGGCTTTGGTCTTGTATCGTCACCCTGACTACTGTCAGGTAAGGAAGTGGCATTAATCAAAACGTAATTATGTAAGGTTACCAATGCGCAAATACGAAGCATATTAAAACTTCTTCACAATCTTAAATCTTCCCACATGCATTTCAAACACTTACTGATAAGTACGGCCCTTTCCCAATGTAACTGCTTTGTTTGAACACCAAAGATGGCTTGGATATTTATGAAACCACGATACTATTGTTCCCACTTTCTTTAGAACTACCAAATGTGCGCTTCCCATGTCAGCCCTAGTGGCCTAATGGCTAAGGCCACTGGCCTCCTAAGCCAGGGATAGTGGGTTCGAGTCCCATCTGGGGTGGGGTTTTGTTATAAAATCGAACATAATTGTGTTATGTTTTATTGGCATGTGATATTTTGTAGATCTTGTTATCTGCTAAGTCCGCTCACGCTAGCCACAACGTGCTTGAGTGCTGTGGCAGCAGCCATGAAGCAAGTCAGTTTTTCAGTTGAAATCAAGATCTACTTTTTTTTTGTGTATGGGTGGTTTGAAAAGATCACTTAAATTGTTACGTATTTTGAAATAAAGATGTATTCATTATTATGAACGTTGACAGAAAGGATATTGTATTTACATTTCCCACGTGTGCTTGCCTTGTATAAATCGATGGAGTTTCAACAAAGGCATTTGACTTCGGTTCATGTTAGCCTATACTGCCATCTGCAGCATTACCGCGGGTGTCTTTTACTTCTTTTGACAATAATATGGATCATTTCACAGTCCAATGTAAGAACATGTAGTCGTGGCCGAGTGGTTAAGTCGATGGACTAGAAATCCATTGGGGTTTCCCCGCGCAGGTTCGAATCCTGCCGACTACGTAAGCTTTCTTTTTAATTGTATGTGTTCATTCCTAATACATGTTTAAAGATGAGGAATTTGAAATATTACTGGTTCTACTTCATATCGCACCGGTTCATTTTGTTAAAGAATGTTCATTTTGGCACCATTCCAAATGCTGTGGTTTCTTTAAAGAAGAAAAGTCATGGCCCGTACGGGGATCGAACCCGCGACCTTGGCGTTATTAGCACCACGCTCTAACCAACTGAGCTAACCGGCCACACACATGGATCGCGTTAATAAAACCCGAGAAAAACAAGGCCTGCGGACATTATGATTACCAAGATGTTATGTTAAACTCAACAATAACACATTCAAAGTATTGGAAAGGCATAATTAGAGGTCTCATCTTTATGAGGCAGTTTAGCAGTGTGAAGAAAGTGGCGAGGTGCGGGCTTGCGGTGACTTTCTCTCATTTAAAAAGCTGTGATTTGAATACTAAAAAGAAAAACATGTAAAATTACCAAGCATTCAGTGGACGTTTTAGAAATAAATTAACAAGAACAGTTGTCAGAAGTGGGGTTCGATCCCACGCCTCCATGGAGACTGCGACCTGACCACAGCGCCTTAGACCGCTCGGCCATCCTGACTTAGACCGACGACTTTGCACAACGCTGCAGCACACTGCTGAACCTCCCATGTCTGACGCTGCAGTAAATCACCTGGCGTGTGCGTGTACTTGTTCTTTTTCTGTTTATATTAAGGAGGGCGACAGGTTTTGTCGCATTCTGTATGGAATCACAAGGACACTCCTCTTACTGAAAGAAAATATACTGCAAACAGAGCGATCGCTTAACGGTTTGAATCAAAATCAGAACAGTCTGTTAGCAAATGAACTTCATCAAAAAACCACAAAGGCATTACATAAATGTTACAGATATATTTCGTAGACAGAACAGTTGTAACATATTTGAGTACATTTCTAAACAATCTGCTAATAACAGACATAATCTCAAAGCGCTATAATTTATTTTCAGATCTTATGAAAGACAAGTATGGTTGCGCATTATATCACAGAAAACAGGATAATCCTAGCGCTTCATTTAATCCCTCGGGTTGTACCATATGGAGATAGAAGATCCATTTGGATTCACATTGTAATAGTTTTTGATCGAGATTATCACGTCCTCGAACTTGAAATATTTTTTTGTATGCTGCGGTATTTCAGATCTGAAATGGAATGTTTGGCATCTACGAAATGTCTAGCTAGTGGTGAATGGATATCTTTTCTCCTAATTGAACTTTTATGCTTGCTCATCAATGCGCAATCGTCACTGTCTAGTAGTTTTACCAACATATTGCAAATGGCAAGGATAAAAAAAACAAATAAATGACATGCGTTGAAGCACAGGTCATCACTTGAAAGACACTGTACTCTTTTTTCGTTGTATGGCTTGTAAAACGCAAACGCATTATCACAGGCGGCACAATTACGACATGGAAAAAAATCCAGTAGATTTGTCCAGTACACCTAGATCTCTCGAACATGTCAATGAGTCAGCCCTTAATAAACACTGTCCGTGTTCATTTCTGTGTATATGACATTGTCTATAACCAATATCTGTTATGTAAGCGTATTGGTATGAAACCAATCGCAATTAATGCGATCCGTGTTTTCAGTCAGTTTGATAGTTTTAATCAATCATCGAGAAAGCAGCAGTGCTTTGCAACTGTAGTTCATCTTTCTTACGTTTTGGTAAGATACCCACTCAGAACGTGTCCGCTTCCTCCAGCCCCCTAAGGAACACTGGAGCGGTCATCAATAACAGCGAGCAGTTGGTCAAAAACAACACTCGCTGTCTTCTTCACGCTCAAAAACGAACACTCTCACTCTTCCTCGTGAGTAGCGAGCCCAAACACTTTCAAAACGCATTTCGCTAGCAAATCACTATAGAAATGATCCCTGAAAGTATTGTTTTATGGGCAAGTGGCCGACCGTCTCCCTCCAACTCTGAGTGGCACCGGTAGCTGTGCCGGTGACAAATAAACAGGAGCACTTTCATATAATGCAATTGCTGTAGCCCAGTGAGTTGTTACAATAACATTTCAAACTCATTCCAGACTGCAGGCGGTTAAAAGCTTAATTGGGTTCAATTTTTTGGTATGATTTAAAAAGTACGAGCCAGTTGCCTCATTTGCATTGCCTGCCTTCCTCCTTTGCACTGTGACGTCTATCAAATGTGTGCTTAAAATCTGATGAATACGATTCCCATTTGAACCGTAAATATTTTAATTATACGCATACAGTGTTCTGTTGGGCTCCGAGGGTGTTATCTAATAAAACAACGTAATCGGTGAGCGCGTTCGGCTTAACCAAAACGTTGCTGTTTCAAGCCCACGCAGGGACGAGGCATTCTTTTTGTCAATCGCCTTTCTGTCAAGCCAGTAAACCTGTATATAATAAGAAACATTCAACAGCTCGGAAACACCATAATAGAATCCAATGCGTTTACAAATGTGTTTTGAAACTGTTCATTTTTCACCCAAATGCGGTTCTCAAAAATTGTTTTGCCTACATTTTTCTATTGCTATTATTATTTTTTCCAGAGTAAGACGAAAAAGCAAACATCCATGAAATAGGTAAACACTGCTACAGCGCTTGAACTGTCTCAACAAACGTTCAGCTCTAAAACGTGTACATTGAAAGTCTATTAACATCTTTAACACAATCATGTGTGTTCCAATAGCGGCTATTCCACATGGTGATCAATAAAGTGAATGCTGGCTTTGTTCACATATTAGCAAGACGTTTTCAGGATTCACGCATATTCTGAACAAGCACACTAGAATATGGTAATGAAAGGACAGGAAAATAACAGGTTTATTGGCTTTGGTCTTGTATCGTCACCCTGACTACTGTCAGGTAAGGAAGTGGCATTAATCAAAACGTAATTATGTAAGGTTACCAATGCGCAAATACGAAGCATATTAAAACTTCTTCACAATCTTAAATCTTCCCACATGCATTTCAAACACTTACTGATAAGTACGGCCCTTTCCCAATGTAACTGCTTTGTTTGAACACCAAAGATGGCTTGGATATTTATGAAACCACGATACTATTGTTCCCACTTTCTTTAGAACTACCAAATGTGCGCTTCCCATGTCAGCCCTAGTGGCCTAATGGCTAAGGCCACTGGCCTCCTAAGCCAGGGATAGTGGGTTCGAGTCCCATCTGGGGTGGGGTTTTGTTATAAAATCGAACATAATTGTGTTATGTTTTATTGGCATGTGATATTTTGTAGATCTTGTTATCTGCTAAGTCCGCTCACGCTAGCCACAACGTGCTTGAGTGCTGTGGCAGCAGCCATGAAGCAAGTCAGTTTTTCAGTTGAAATCAAGATCTACTTTGTTTTTTGTGTATGGGTGGTTTGAAAAGATCACTTAAATTGTTACGTATTTTGAAATAAAGATGTATTCATTATTATGAACGTTGACAGAAAGGATATTGTATTTACATTTCCCACGTGTGCTTGCCTTGTATAAATCGATGGAGTTTCAACAAAGGCATTTGACTTCGGTTCATGTTAGCCTATACTGCCATCTGCAGCATTACCGCGGGTGTCTTTTACTTCTTTTGACAATAATATGGATCATTTCACAGTCCAATGTAAGAACATGTAGTCGTGGCCGAGTGGTTAAGGCGATGGACTAGAAATCCATTGGGGTTTCCCCGCGCAGGTTCGAATCCTGCCGACTACGTAAGCTTTCTTTTTAATTGTATGTGTTCATTCCTAATACATGTTTAAAGATGAGGAATTTGAAATATTACTGGTTCTACTTCATATCGCACCGGTTCATTTTGTTAAAGAATGTTCATTTTGGCACCATTCCAAATGCTGTGGTTTCTTTAAAGAAGAAAAGTCATGGCCCGTACGGGGATCGAACCCGCGACCTTGGCGTTATTAGCACCACGCTCTAACCAACTGAGCTAACCGGCCACACACATGGAGCGCGTTAATAAAACCCGAGAAAAACAAGGCCTGCGGACATTATGATTACCAAGATGTTATGTTAAACTCAACAATAACACATTCAAAGTATTGGAAAGGCATAATTAGAGGTCTCATCTTTATGAGGCAGTTTAGCAGTGTGAAGAAAGTGGCGAGGTGCGGGCTTGCGGTGACTTTCTCTCATTTAAAAAGCTGTGATTTGAATACTAAAAAGAAAAACATGTAAAATTACCAAGCATTCGGTGGACGTTTTAGAAATAAATTAACAAGAACTGTTGTCAGAAGTGGGGTTCGAGCCCACGCCTCCATGGAGACTGCGAACTGACCACAGCGCCTTAGACCGCTCGGCCATCCTGACTTACACCGACGACTTTGCACAACGCTGCAGCACACTGCTGAACCTCCCATGTCTGACGCTGCAGTAAATCACCTGGCGTGTGCGTGTACTTGTTCTTTTTCTGTTTATATTAAGGAGGGCGACAGGTTTTGTCGCATTTTGTATGGAATCACAAGGACACTCCTCTTACTGAAAGAAAATATACTGCAAACAGAGCGATCGCTTCACGGTTTGAATCAAAATCAGAACAGTCTGTTAGCAAATGAACTTCATCAAAAAACCACAAAGGCATTACATAAATGTTACAGATATATTTCGTAGACAGAACAGTTGTAACATATTTGAGTACATTTCTAAACAATCTGCTAATAACAGACATAATCTCAAAGCGCTATAATTTATTTTCAGATCTTATGAAAGACAAGTATGGTTGCGCATTATATCACAGAAAACAGGATAATCCTAGCGCTTCATTTAATCCCTCGGGTTGTACCATATGGAGATAGAAGATCCATTTGGATTCACATTGTAATAGTTTTTGATCGAGATTATCACGTCCTCGAGCTTGAAATATTTTTTGTATGCTGCGGTATTTCAGATCTGAAATGGAATGTTTGGCATCTACGAAATGTCTAGCTAGTGGTGAATGGATATCTTTTCTCCTAATTGAACTTTTATGCTTGCTCATCAATGCGCAATCGTCACTGTCTAGTAGTTTTACCAACATATTGCAAATGGCAAGGACAAAAAAACAAATAAATGACATGCGTTGAAGCACAGGTCATCACTTGTAAGACACTGTACTCTTTTTTCGTTGTATGGCTTGTAAAACGCAAACGCATTATCACAGGCGGCACAATTACGACATGGAAAATAATCCAGTAGATTTGTCCAGTACACCTAGATCTCTCGAACATGTCAATGAGTCAGCCCTTAATAAACACTGTCCGTGTTCATTTCTGTGTATATGACATTGTCTATAACCAATATCTGTTATGTAAGCGTATTGGTATGAAACCAATCGCAATTAATGCGATCCGTGTTTTCAGTCAGTTTGATAGTTTTAATCAATCATCGAAAAAGCAGCAGTGCTTTGCAACTGTAGTTCATCTTTCTTACGTTTTGGTAAGACACCCACTCAGAACGTGTCCGCTTCCTCCAGCCCCCTAAGGAACACTGGAGCGGTCATCAATAACAGCGAGCAGTTGGTCAAAAACAACACTCGCTGTCTTCTTCACGCTCAAAAACGAACACTCTCACTCTTCCTCGTGGGTAGCGAGCCCAAACACTTTCAAAACGCATTTCGCTAGCAAATCACTATAGAAATGATCCCTGAAAGTATTGTTTTATGGGCAAGTGGCCGACCGTCTCCCTCCAACTCTGAGTGGCACCGGTAGCTGTGCCGGTGACAAATAAACAGGAGCACTTTCATATAATGCAATTGCTGTAGCCCAGTGAGTTGTTACAATAACATTTCAAACTCATTCCAGACTGCAGGCGGTTAAAAGCTTAATTGGGTTCAATTTTTTGGTATGATTTAAAAAGTACGAGCCAGTTGCCTCATTTGCATTGCCTGCCTTCCTCCTTTGCACTGTGACGTCTATCAAATGTGTGCTTAAAATCTGATGAATACGATTCCCATTTGAACCGTAAATATTTTAATTATACGCATACAGTGTTCTGTTGGGCTCCGAGGGTGTTATCTAATAAAACAACGTAATCGGTGAGCGCGTTCGGCTTAACCAAAACGTTGCTGTTTCAAGCCCACGCAGGGACGAGGCATTCTTTTTGTCAATCGCCTTTCTGTCAAGCCAGTAAACCTGTATATAATAAGAAACATTCAACAGCTCGGAAACACCATAATAGAATCCAATGCGTTTACAAATGTGTTTTGAAACTGTTCATTTTTCACCCAAATGCGGTTCTCAAAAATTGTTTTGCCTACATTTTTCTATTGCTATTATTATTTTTTCCAGAGTAAGACGAAAAAGCAAACATCCATGAAATAGGTAAACACTGCTACAGCGCTTGAACTGTCTCAACAAACGTTCAGCTCTAAAACGTGTACATTGAAAGTCTATTAACATCTTTAACACAATCATGTGTGTTCCAATAGCGGCTATTCCACATGGTGATCAATAAAGTGAATGCTGGCTTTGTTCACATATTAGCAAGACGTTTTCAGGATTCACGCATATTCTGAACAAGCACACTAGAATATGGTAATGAAAGGACAGGAAAATAACAGGTTTATTGGCTTTGGTCTTGTATCGTCACCCTGACTACTGTCAGGTAAGGAAGTGGCATTAATCAAAACGTAATTATGTAAGGTTACCAATGCGCAAATACGAAGCATATTAAAACTTCTTCACAATCTTAAATCTTCCCACATGCATTTCAAACACTTACTGATAAGTACGGCCCTTTCCCAATGTAACTGCTTTGTTTGAACACCAAAGATGGCTTGGATATTTATGAAACCACGATACTATTGTTCCCACTTTCTTTAGAACTACCAAATGTGCGCTTCCCATGTCAGCCCTAGTGGCCTAATGGCTAAGGCCACTGGCCTCCTAAGCCAGGGATAGTGGGTTCGAGTCCCATCTGGGGTGGGGTTTTGTTATAAAATCGAACATAATTGTGTTATGTTTTATTGGCATGTGATATTTTGTAGATCTTGTTATCTGCTAAGTCCGCTCACGCTAGCCACAACGTGCTTGAGTGCTGTGGCAGCAGCCATGAAGCAAGTCAGTTTTTCAGTTGAAATCAAGATCTACTTTGTTTTTTGTGTATGGGTGGTTTGAAAAGATCACTTAAATTGTTACGTATTTTGAAATAAAGATGTATTCATTATTATGAACGTTGACAGAAAGGATATTGTATTTACATTTCCCACGTGTGCTTGCCTTGTATAAATCGATGGAGTTTCAACAAAGGCATTTGACTTCGGTTCATGTTAGCCTATACTGCCATCTGCAGCATTACCGCGGGTGTCTTTTACTTCTTTTGACAATAATATGGATCATTTCACAGTCCAATGTAAGAACATGTAGTCGTGGCCGAGTGGTTAAGGCGATGGACTAGAAATCCATTGGGGTTTCCCCGCGCAGGTTCGAATCCTGCCGACTACGTAAGCTTTCTTTTTAATTGTATGTGTTCATTCCTAATACATGTTTAAAGATGAGGAATCTGAAATATTACTGGTTCTACTTCATATCGCACCGGTTCATTTAGTTAAAGAATGTTCATTTTGGCACCATTCCAAATGCTGTGGTTTCTTTAAAGAAGAAAAGTCATGGCCCGTACGGGGATCGAACCCGCGACCTTGGCGTTATTAGCACCACGCTCTAACCAACTGAGCTAACCGGCCACACACATGGAGCGCGTTAATAAAACCCGAGAAAAACAAGGCCTGCGGACATTATGATTACCAAGATGTTATGTTAAACTCAACAATAACACATTCAAAGTATTGGAAAGGCATAATTAGAGGTCTCATCTTTATGAGGCAGTTTAGCAGTGTGAAGAAAGTGGCGAGGTGCGGGCTTGCGGTGACTTTCTCTCATTTAAAAAGCTGTGATTTGAATACTAAAAAGAAAAACATGTAAAATTACCAAGCATTCGGTGGACGTTTTAGAAATAAATTAACAAGAACTGTTGTCAGAAGTGGGGTTCGAGCCCACGCCTCCATGGAGACTGCGAACTGACCACAGCGCCTTAGACCGCTCGGCCATCCTGACTTACACCGACGACTTTGCACAACGCTGCAGCACACTGCTGAACCTCCCATGTCTGACGCTGCAGTAAATCACCTGGCGTGTGCGTGTACTTGTTCTTTTTCTGTTTATATTAAGGAGGGCGACAGGTTTTGTCGCATTTTGTATGGAATCACAAGGACACTCCTCTTACTGAAAGAAAATATACTGCAAACAGAGCGATCGCTTCACGGTTTGAATCAAAATCAGAACAGTCTGTTAGCAAATGAACTTCATCAAAAAACCACAAAGGCATTACATAAATGTTACAGATATATTTCGTAGACAGAACAGTTGTAACATATTTGAGTACATTTCTAAACAATCTGCTAATAACAGACATAATCTCAAAGCGCTATAATTTATTTTCAGATCTTATGAAAGACAAGTATGGTTGCGCATTATATCACAGAAAACAGGATAATCCTAGCGCTTCATTTAATCCCTCGGGTTGTACCATATGGAGATAGAAGATCCATTTGGATTCACATTGTAATAGTTTTTGATCGAGATTATCACGTCCTCGAGCTTGAAATATTTTTTGTATGCTGCGGTATTTCAGATCTGAAATGGAATGTTTGGCATCTACGAAATGTCTAGCTAGTGGTGAATGGATATCTTTTCTCCTAATTGAACTTTTATGCTTGCTCATCAATGCGCAATCGTCACTGTCTAGTAGTTTTACCAACATATTGCAAATGGCAAGGACAAAAAAACAAATAAATGACATGCGTTGAAGCACAGGTCATCACTTGTAAGACACTGTACTCTTTTTTCGTTGTATGGCTTGTAAAACGCAAACGCATTATCACAGGCGGCACAATTACGACATGGAAAATAATCCAGTAGATTTGTCCAGTACACCTAGATCTCTCGAACATGTCAATGAGTCAGCCCTTAATAAACACTGTCCGTGTTCATTTCTGTGTATATGACATTGTCTATAACCAATATCTGTTATGTAAGCGTATTGGTATGAAACCAATCGCAATTAATGCGATCCGTGTTTTCAGTCAGTTTGATAGTTTTAATCAATCATCGAAAAAGCAGCAGTGCTTTGCAACTGTAGTTCATCTTTCTTACGTTTTGGTAAGACACCCACTCAGAACGTGTCCGCTTCCTCCAGCCCCCTAAGGAACACTGGAGCGGTCATCAATAACAGCGAGCAGTTGGTCAAAAACAACACTCGCTGTCTTCTTCACGCTCAAAAACGAACACTCTCACTCTTCCTCGTGGGTAGCGAGCCCAAACACTTTCAAAACGCATTTCGCTAGCAAATCACTATAGAAATGATCCCTGAAAGTATTGTTTTATGGGCAAGTGGCCGACCGTCTCCCTCCAACTCTGAGTGGCACCGGTAGCTGTGCCGGTGACAAATAAACAGGAGCACTTTCATATAATGCAATTGCTGTAGCCCAGTGAGTTGTTACAATAACATTTCAAACTCATTCCAGACTGCAGGCGGTTAAAAGCTTAATTGGGTTCAATTTTTTGGTATGATTTAAAAAGTACGAGCCAGTTGCCTCATTTGCATTGCCTGCCTTCCTCCTTTGCACTGTGACGTCTATCAAATGTGTGCTTAAAATCTGATGAATACGATTCCCATTTGAACCGTAAATATTTTAATTATACGCATACAGTGTTCTGTTGGGCTCCGAGGGTGTTATCTAATAAAACAACGTAATCGGTGAGCGCGTTCGGCTTAACCAAAACGTTGCTGTTTCAAGCCCACGCAGGGACGAGGCATTCTTTTTGTCAATCGCCTTTCTGTCAAGCCAGTAAACCTGTATATAATAAGAAACATTCAACAGCTCGGAAACACCATAATAGAATCCAATGCGTTTACAAATGTGTTTTGAAACTGTTCATTTTTCACCCAAATGCGGTTCTCAAAAATTGTTTTGCCTACATTTTTCTATTGCTATTATTATTTTTTCCAGAGTAAGACGAAAAAGCAAACATCCATGAAATAGGTAAACACTGCTACAGCGCTTGAACTGTCTCAACAAACGTTCAGCTCTAAAACGTGTACATTGAAAGTCTATTAACATCTTTAACACAATCATGTGTGTTCCAATAGCGGCTATTCCACATGGTGATCAATAAAGTGAATGCTGGCTTTGTTCACATATTAGCAAGACGTTTTCAGGATTCACGCATATTCTGAACAAGCACACTAGAATATGGTAATGAAAGGACAGGAAAATAACAGGTTTATTGGCTTTGGTCTTGTATCGTCACCCTGACTACTGTCAGGTAAGGAAGTGGCATTAATCAAAACGTAATTATGTAAGGTTACCAATGCGCAAATACGAAGCATATTAAAACTTCTTCACAATCTTAAATCTTCCCACATGCATTTCAAACACTTACTGATAAGTACGGCCCTTTCCCAATGTAACTGCTTTGTTTGAACACCAAAGATGGCTTGGATATTTATGAAACCACGATACTATTGTTCCCACTTTCTTTAGAACTACCAAATGTGCGCTTCCCATGTCAGCCCTAGTGGCCTAATGGCTAAGGCCACTGGCCTCCTAAGCCAGGGATAGTGGGTTCGAGTCCCATCTGGGGTGGGGTTTTGTTATAAAATCGAACATAATTGTGTTATGTTTTATTGGCATGTGATATTTTGTAGATCTTGTTATCTGCTAAGTCCGCTCACGCTAGCCACAACGTGCTTGAGTGCTGTGGCAGCAGCCATGAAGCAAGTCAGTTTTTCAGTTGAAATCAAGATCTACTTTGTTTTTTGTGTATGGGTGGTTTGAAAAGATCACTTAAATTGTTACGTATTTTGAAATAAAGATGTATTCATTATTATGAACGTTGACAGAAAGGATATTGTATTTACATTTCCCACGTGTGCTTGCCTTGTATAAATCGATGGAGTTTCAACAAAGGCATTTGACTTCGGTTCATGTTAGCCTATACTGCCATCTGCAGCATTACCGCGGGTGTCTTTTACTTCTTTTGACAATAATATGGATCATTTCACAGTCCAATGTAAGAACATGTAGTCGTGGCCGAGTGGTTAAGGCGATGGACTAGAAATCCATTGGGGTTTCCCCGCGCAGGTTCGAATCCTGCCGACTACGTAAGCTTTCTTTTTAATTGTATGTATTCATTCCTAATACATGTTTAAAGATGAGGAATCTGAAATATTACTGGTTCTACTTCATATCGCACCGGTTCATTTAGTTAAAGAATGTTCATTTTGGCACCATTCCAAATGCTGTGGTTTCTTTAAAGAAGAAAAGTCATGGCCCGTACGGGGATCGAACCCGCGACCTTGGCGTTATTAGCACCACGCTCTAACCAACTGAGCTAACCGGCCACACACATGGAGCGCGTTAATAAAACCCGAGAAAAACAAGGCCTGCGGACATTATGATTACCAAGATGTTATGTTAAACTCAACAATAACACATTCAAAGTATTGGAAAGGCATAATTAGAGGTCTCATCTTTATGAGGCAGTTTAGCAGTGTGAAGAAAGTGGCGAGGTGCGGGCTTGCGGTGACTTTCTCTCATTTAAAAAGCTGTGATTTGAATACTAAAAAGAAAAACATGTAAAATTACCAAGCATTCGGTGGACGTTTTAGAAATAAATTAACAAGAACTGTTGTCAGAAGTGGGGTTCGAGCCCACGCCTCCATGGAGACTGCGACCTGACCACAGCGCCTTAGACCGCTCGGCCATCCTGACTTACACCGACGACTTTGCACAACGCTGCAGCACACTGCTGAACCTCCCATGTCTGACGCTGCAGTAAATCACCTGGCGTGTGCGTGTACTTGTTCTTTTTCTGTTTATATTAAGGAGGGCGACAGGTTTTGTCGCATTTTGTATGGAATCACAAGGACACTCCTCTTACTGAAAGAAAATATACTGCAAACAGAGCGATCGCTTCACGGTTTGAATCAAAATCAGAACAGTCTGTTAGCAAATGAACTTCATCAAAAAACCACAAAGGCATTACATAAATGTTACAGATATATTTCGTAGACAGAACAGTTGTAACATATTTGAGTACATTTCTAAACAATCTGCTAATAACAGACATAATCTAAAGCGCTATAATTTATTTTCAGATCTTATGAAAGACAAGTATGGTTGCGCATTATATCACAGAAAACAGGATAATCCTAGCGCTTCATTTAATCCCTCGGGTTGTACCATATGGAGATAGAAGATCCATTTGGATTCACATTGTAATAGTTTTTGATCGAGATTATCACGTCCTCGAGCTTGAAATATTTTTTTGTATGCTGCGGTATTTCAGATCTGAAATGGAATGTTTGGCATCTACGAAATGTCTAGCTAGTGGTGAATGGATATCTTTTCTCCTAATTGAACTTTTATGCTTGCTCATCAATGCGCAATCGTCACTGTCTAGTAGTTTTACCAACATATTGCAAATGGCAAGGACAAAAAAACAAATAAATGACATGCGTTGAAGCACAGGTCATCACTTGTAAGACACTGTACTCTTTTTTCGTTGTATGGCTTGTAAAACGCAAACGCATTATCACAGGCGGCACAATTACGACATGGAAAAAAATCCAGTAGATTTGTCCAGTACACCTAGATCTCTCGAACATGTAAATGAGTCAGTCCTTAATAAACACTGTCCGTGTTCATTTCTGTGTATATGACATTGTCTATAACCAATATATGTTATGTAAGCGTATTGGTATGAAACCAATCGCAATTAATGCGATCCGTGTTTTCAGTCAGTTTGATAGTTTTAATCAATCATCGAAAAAGCAGCAGTGCTTTGCAACTGTAGTTCATCTTTCTTACGTTTTGGTAAGACACCCACTCAGAACGTGTCCGCTTCCTCCAGCCCCCTAAGGAACACTGGAGCGGTCATCAATAACAGCGAGCAGTTGGTCAAAAACAACACTCGCTGTCTTCTTCACGCTCAAAAACGAACACTCTCACTCTTCCTCGTGGGTAGCGAGCCCAAACACTTTCAAAACGCATTTCGCTAGCAAATCACTATAGAAATGATCCCTGAAAGTATTGTTTTATGGGCAAGTGGCCGACCGTCTCCCTCCAACTCTGAGTGGCACCGGTAGCTGTGCCGGTGACAAATAAACAGGAGCACTTTCATATAATGCAATTGCTGTAGCCCAGTGAGTTGTTACAATAACATTTCAAACTCATTCCAGACTGCAGGCGGTTAAAAGCTTAATTGGGTTCAATTTTTTGGTATGATTTAAAAAGTACGAGCCAGTTGCCTCATTTGCATTGCCTGCCTTCCTCCTTTGCACTGTGACGTCTATCAAATGTGTGCTTAAAATCTGATGAATACGATTCCCATTTGAACCGTAAATATTTTAATTATACGCATACAGTGTTCTGTTGGGCTCCGAGGGTGTTATCTAATAAAACAACGTAATCGGTGAGCGCGTTCGGCTTAACCAAAACGTTGCTGTTTCAAGCCCACGCAGGGACGAGGCATTCTTTTTGTCAATCGCCTTTCTGTCAAGCCAGTAAACCTGTATATAATAAGAAACATTCAACAGCTCGGAAACACCATAATAGAATCCAATGCGTTTACAAATGTGTTTTGAAACTGTTCATTTTTCACCCAAATGCGGTTCTCAAAAATTGTTTTGCCTACATTTTTCTATTGCTATTATTATTTTTTCCAGAGTAAGACGAAAAAGCAAACATCCATGAAATAGGTAAACACTGCTACAGCGTTTGAACTGTCTCAACAAACGTTCAGCTCTAAAACGTGTACATTGAAAGTCTATTAACATCTTTAACACAATCATGTGTGTTCCAATAGCGGCTATTCCACATGGTGATCAATAAAGTGAATGCTGGCTTTGTTCACATATTAGCAAGACGTTTTCAGGATTCACGCATATTCTGAACAAGCACACTAGAATATGGTAATGAAAGGACAGGAAAATAACAGGTTTATTGGCTCTGGTCTTGTATCGTCACCCTGACTACTGTCAGGTAAGGAAGTGGCATTAATCAAAACGTAATTATGTAAGGTTACCAATGCGCAAATACGAAGCATATTAAAACTTCTTCACAATCTTAAATCTTCCCACATGCATTTCAAACACTTACTGATAAGTACGGCCCTTTCCCAATGTAACTGCTTTGTTTGAACACCAAAGATGGCTTGGATATTTATGAAACCACAATACTATTGTTCCCACTTTCTTTAGAACTACCAAATGTGCGCTTCCCATGTCAGCCCTAGTGGCCTAATGGCTAAGGCCACTGGCCTCCTAAGCCAGGGATAGTGGGTTCGAGTCCCATCTGGGGTGGGGTTTTGTTATAAAATCGAACATAATTGTGTTATGTTTTATTGGCATGTGATATTTTGTAGATCTTGTTATCTGCTAAGTCCGCTCACGCTAGCCACAACGTGCTTGAGTGCTGTGGCAGCAGCCATGAAGCAAGTCAGTTTTTCAGTTGAAATCAAGATCTACTTTGTTTTTTGTGTATGGGTGGTTTGAAAAGATCACTTAAATTGTTACGTATTTTGAAATAAAGATGTATTCATTATTATGAACGTTGACAGAAAGGATATTGTATTTACATTTCCCACGTGTGCTTGCCTTGTATAAATCGATGGAGTTTCAACAAAGGCATTTGACTTCGGTTCATGTTAGCCTATACTGCCATCTGCAGCATTACCGCGGGTGTCGTTTACTTCTTTTGACAATAATATGGATCATTTCACAGTCCAATGTAAGAACATGTAGTCGTGGCCGAGTGGTTAAGGCGATGGACTAGAAATCCATTGGGGTTTCCCCGCGCAGGTTCGAATCCTGCCGACTACGTAAGCTTTCTTTTTATTTGTATGTGTTCATTCCTAATACATGTTTAAAGTAAATCAGTAAATCACCTGGCGTGTGCGTGTACTTGTTCTTTTTCTGTTTATATTAAGGAGGGCGACAGGTTTTGTCGCATTCTGTATGGAATCACAAGGACACTCCTCTTACTGAAAGAAAATATACTGCAAACAGAGCGATCGCTTCACGGTTTGAATCAAAATCAGAACAGTCTGTTAGCAAATGAACTTCATCAAAAAACCACAAAGGCATTACATAAATGTTACAGATATATTTCGTAGACAGAACAGTTGTAACATATTTGAGTACATTTCTAAAAATCTGCTAATAACAGACATAATCTCAAAGCGCTATAATTTATTTTCAGATCTTATGAAAGACAAGTATGGTTGCGCATTATATCACAGAAAACAGGATAATCCTAGCGCTTCATTTAATCCCTCGGGTTGTACCATATGGAGATAGAAGATCCATTTGGATTCACATTGTAATAGTTTTTGATCGAGATTATCACGTCCTCGAGCTTGAAATATTTTTTTGTATGCTGCGGTATTTCAGATCTGAAATGGAATGTTTGGCATCTACGAAATGTCTAGCTAGTGGTGAATGGATATCTTTTCTCCTAATTGAACTTTTATGCTTGCTCATCAATGCGCAATCGTCACTGTCTAGTAGTTTTACCAACATATTGCAAATGGCAAGGACAAAAAAACAAATAAATGACATGCGTTGAAGCACAGGTCATCACTTGTAAGACACTGTACTCTTTTTTCGTTGTATGGCTTGTAAAACGCAAACGCATTATCACAGGCGGCACAATTACGACATGGAAAAAAATCCAGTAGATTTGTCCAGTACACCTAGATCTCTCGAACATGTAAATGAGTCAGTCCTTAATAAACACTGTCCGTGTTCATTTCTGTGTATATGACATTGTCTATAACCAATATATGTTATGTAAGCGTATTGGTATGAAACCAATCGCAATTAATGCGATCCGTGTTTTCAGTCAGTTTGATAGTTTTAATCAATCATCGAAAAAGCAGCAGTGCTTTGCAACTGTAGTTCATCTTTCTTACGTTTTGGTAAGATACCCACTCAGAACGTGTCCGCTTCCTCCAGCCCCCTAAGGAACACTGGAGCGGTCATCAATAACAGCGAGCAGTTGGTCAAAAACAACACTCGCTGTCTTCTTCACGCTCAAAAACGAACACTCTCACTCTTCCTCGTGGGTAGCGAGCCCAAACACTTTCAAAACGCATTTCGCTAGCTTTATATAAAAGTTTATTAGAAAATCCATTACATAATCACATCACCAAAACATACATTTTACAAAAATAAATCTGTCATTGAATTAATTTTCCAGTTTTTCATTGCATTGTTTCTTCCCAAGTTCTTAATATCCATCCATATATAATCTTTCACTCTACCAAAAACAATTTTACAAAAATCAATTTCTGTTGCTTGATTTTTTGTTTTATTATACAGATTCATGTTTCTCAACAACCACAAAGCTTCTTTGGCACTGTTGATGATCAGCCATGCCTTCTTCCAATTATCTGTTTTTAAATCCCCTCTTGGCCCATACATAATCACATTACATGTCAATTCATTTGTTTTGATAAATTTTTTCAGAAGCACTTTTAACCTCCTCCAACATCGTTTAGCAAACTTACAGTTACAAAAGACATGTTCAACCGACTCAGTTTCTTTACAATCAGATCTGACACATGTATCTGTCATTGCCATTTGTCTTTTGTACATAAGCTGCCGACAAGGTAAGCGTGCATGTACAGATAGCCAAGCTATATCCTTCTGAGTATTAGATAAGCCAGGATATCCTACATTTCTCCACACAACTGTTGACACGTTTGCACATTGAAAATTAACTTTGATTAATTTATCATTTGCCAGTTTCTTTTTCTGCAAATCTCTAGGTTTCCACTTTGCTTTTGGCCAATCCATCAGATCATATTCTAAAATAAACCGTGAAGCCTTCTTGTATACAAAAGGCATCATCCAACTGTAGGGCACTGTCAAATTTATATAAATTAATCCCATCTTTCTTACAAAATGTCCAAAAAAATACCTGGCAAAGAAACTGCATTTCTTATTCATCTGAAGAATTGTGTTAATTAGAAAACAGACAAAATTTGCATACAAATAAAAAATGACATTAGGAAAACCTTTCCCTCCATTTTTCTTTTCCAACATTACAGTTTCCCTTTTCACCTTTTCCATTCTCCCCCCCCCCAAAAGAAAATAAACAGCTCCCTATTAATCGATTTGCAACATGCTCTATCCGGAGGAAAAACCTTTGCTACATATAAGAGCATTGACATAAACACCACTTTAATTATTAAAATTTTACCTTCCATTGACAACTTTCTGGGATTCCAGAAAGTGATTTTCTTTCTCACTTTACTCATCACCTCCACCCAATTCCTTACCCCACTCAGATTTTTTATCAAAAATCATGCCTAAAACTTTAATGTAATCATTCTTCAATTTTAACATTTTCTTAATTTCATCTCTCTCCTCCCACTCCCCCATACAAAAAGCCTCACTTTTCTCTTTATTAATTTTCGAACCAGAAGCTTTCCCATATAAAACCATAATTTTCAAAGCTTCCTGAATAGAGTAGAAGTCTTTACACATCAATGTCACATCATCCATGTATGCTAAGGCTTTAACCTCCTGATGATCAGAGCCAGGAATTACCACCCCCTCAATCTGTGTATTCTTTCTAATTCGTAAAAGTGCAGGTTCTAAACAATAAATATATAACAGGGGTGACAAAGGACACCCCTGTCTCACCCCTGACTTCACCTCAAAACCAGCAAACATAAATCCATTAACAATCACTTTACTACTGATGCCTCTGTACAGCATCTTCACCCATCTAATAAATCTTTGATCCAAACCCATGTACTCCAAAACTTTAAACATAAAACAATGATCAACCCGATCATAGGCCTTTTCTTGGTCAAGATTAATTAAACATAAAGGCGAATCTCTCTCCTTTGCATAGATACATGCATCTCTAATCAATACTAAATTCTCAGCAATAGCTCTTCCTGGAACACCACATACTTGGTCAGGATCAATTAATTTTGCCGTTATATTTTGAAACCTAAACATTATTATCTTGGACAAGATCTTATAGTCACAATTGAGGAGACTAATAGGCCTCCAGTTTTTCAGCTCCTCTTTTTCCCCTTTATTTTTAAATAGGAGAGTTATCAGCCCTTCCCTCATAGAATCGCTCATTAGTCCACTGCTCAAACATTCATTGAAAACTTCTAATAAATCTTCTTTAATCACTTCCCAAAAGGTGCAATAAAATTCTATGGGCAACCCATCTGATCCAGGAGTCTTACCTGTTTTAAAAGAAAAGCATGCTTCTTTAATCTCATCCAAATGTATATCCCTCAACAAATCATTATTCTCTTCTAATGTTACCTTGGTTTCCAGACTTTTAAGAAACAAATCTTGTATTACAGGATCTGTTTCTCTCTTTTCATAAAGAGATTTATAAAACTCCTCTGCAATTTTTAACATTTCATCTTTCCCTTTCAGAACTCCCCCATTCTCAGTTCTCAAGCCTTGTAGACAACTCTTCTTCCTAAACATTACTTTAAAGAAAAACCTACTACAAGTCTCGTTTTCTTCCATGTACTTGACTCTAGCCCTAAACATAACCTTTTTTTCCATTTCTAAAAACATCTTGTACAGTTTCTCCTTAATATCTCTTATTTCCTCCTGGAAATCAAACCCCTGACTCTGCAACCCAAACAAGTTTTGTAATCTTTTTTGTAACTTAACATATTTATTTTTCCTTTCCTCTGCCCTCCTCCTTCCTAGTGATATAAAATAGCCTTTTGTCCTACTCTTGATCATTTCCCACCATTCACACACCGAATCAAAACACACTTTCAACTCTTTCCACTCTGTATACCTTTTTTTAAAAGCCTGAACCAAATCCTGATTCTGTAATAATGCACAATTAAATTTCCAAGAACCTCTTCCATATTCAAAATTGTTAACCAGTTCAACAGATACCACCAAACTCTTGTGGTCTGAAAAAAAAACAGTTTCCAATTCAAAATTTTTCACATTTAAAAACTGTGAAACGAAACAAAAATCTATTCTAGAAAAGGAGGACTGTGCATTATTGAACCATGTAAAACCAGGGTCTAATGGGCAAAAGCATTTTGCTGCATCCTTCAAGTGAGCATCTTTCACTATTATTTTTAACAATTTTCCTGATTCATCTAAATTCCGCTTCCTTTTATCAGCAGGTAACAATCCACAATTAAAATCTCCCGCCACTATTAGAGTTTTGTTGCTCACTAAAAGCAATCTTAAGTGTTCAAAAATATGTTCCCTCTCTGCACACGTTTGAGCCCCATAAATATTCACTAAACGAATTTCTGTTTCATGATACTTTATATCAACTGCTAACAAACGCCCTGGAATTATATCAGAAACAGATTTAACTTCAATATGAGGGTTTTTAAACAGAATCCCCAACCCTGCAGCCTTTTCTACATTTGATCCCGCCCACACAGATATCCCAACATTCCATTCCTTCTTTAAATTTGCATAATCATTTGAAAAGGAAATACTGCACTCTTGTAAAAATATAATATCGGCACTGATAGATTTAAGGTAACCAAAAACACTCTTTCTCTTATCAGTCCCTTTAATACCTCTAACATTTACAGAACATAAATTCAATAGCATCATTGTATAAACAAGAATGACAGAAAAAAAAACAAACTTAATCATTTGTTTGTCCCTTTTTTTCCCCCCTTCTTTTTCTCTCCCACGTTATGCCACTGATAGTCTCCTCTTGTGTTCTCAATATTATCCTTGTCGTTGATTGTATTGTTATCAACTCCTTTATCTTTGTCTTTGTTTGTGGCAGCCATCTTGTCTTTGTCTTTGTCTTTGTCTTTGTTTGTGGCAGCCATCTTGTGTTTGTCTTTGTCTTTGTTTGTGGCAGCCATCTTGTCTTTGTCTTTGTTTGTGGCAGCCATCTTGTCTTTGTCTTTGCCTATGGTAGCCACCTTTTCATTGTTATCTGACTCACCCTCTGCTACAACTGCTGGTTTCAAAAATACAGACACAGCAGAGAATGTCTGCACATCTCCCTCCTCCAGAAATGTAGAGCCCTGGAAATCAGTTCTTTCAATTTCCAGCCCCCGAGTTGGAGTGTCTGGACTACTAATCACAGCCAGGCACTTTTCTTGCTTCCCAATATGTGCAAGTAAATGCTCTCTTTCCTGATCGTGCACAACATCAGGGGCAATATTAACCCCCCAGACTTTCTTTTTTGTTTTAGCCACAGCCTGTTCTTCAGGCTTCCGTTTACCAGTCAGCTGTATTATCTCCATTTCATTATCTCTGGCTCATTATCCGAAAACTCTGAGCTATACAGGTCCTCTTTAAGACTCCTGTCTTCATCCTGCTGTTCCTCTGTTCTCTCTTTGCTGGCTTCCTCCTCCCTTTCAACATCCTGCTGTTGTGTTACTCTCTGTCCTTTAACTATATTGGTATACAACTCTGGGCAAGTTTTGAAAACATGGCCCTCTTCCCCACACAGATTGCAGTGTTTCTCCTCATGGCAGAGAGCAGTTACATGCGGCCCTCCACAGTTCTTGCATTTAGTTACAGAACAACTCACAGCCAGGTGTCCCAGTTGTCCACAGTTACGACACAGCTTCGGCATCCCATTGTATACAACAAACCCACGAGCTGCCCCCAAAGTTACATTACTGGGAAGGTGACGCACCCCACCAATCCCCTCTGGATCCTTAAACAGTTGAATGAGCCACTGACGTGCTCCATTCCACACGCCATCTCTGTCCACAACTTTGCGGCAAGATGAAGTAACTTTGCAGTATCTCTTAAGCCATGTTTCCACGTCATATTCATGAACAGACTCATTATAAAACTGTATAGTCACAACTTTAATCTCCCGGTCAGACAGAGGTTCAACCAAAAAATGTTTCAGAGGAAGTTCATTCTTTCTCATTCTATATCTTTGTAAAAACTTTTCCATTTTTTCAGAATTTACAAAACTTACATCAAAGCTTGCCTCAGTTCCAGGTCTCTTGATTAAAGAGTTCAGGTCTTTTGGTGAAGTCTCCAACATTTTCTGGATAATCTTTCTACTGAAGTCAATTCTAGTTAGGTAATTCTCTTCAATTTTGCCGCACAATGTAAAACGAATTACATTGTGCCTCCGCACACCTGGTTGCATCGGCATCCCCACAGCTCCTGAAGAAAGCCCCTCCAAATCCCGGCAGAAGACTTCCTCCGAAGCAGGAATGCTTTATACTCTCTAGATAGTTCAGCAATTCTGTTGAAAACAAACTGCAGAAATGATCCCTGAAAGTATTGTTTGATGGGCAAGTGGCCGACCGTCTCCCTCCAACTCTGAGTGGCACCGGTAGCTGTGCCGGTGACAAATAAACAGGAGCACTTTCATATAATGCAATTGCTGTAGCCCAGTGAGTTGTTACAATAACATTTCAAACTCATTCCAGACTGCAGGTGGTTAAAAGCTTAATTGGGTTCAATTTTTTGGTATGATTTAAAAAGTACGAGCCAGTTGCCTCATTTGCATTGCCTGCCTTCCTCCTTTGCACTGTGACGTCTATCAAATGTGTGCTTAAAATCTGATGAATACGATTCCCATTTGAACCGTAAATATTTTAATTATACGCATACAGTGTTCTGTTGGGCTCCGAGGGTGTTATCTAATAAAACAACGTAATCAGTGAGCGCGTTCGGCTTAACCAAAACGTTGCTGTTTCAAGCCCACGCAGGGACGAGGCATTCTTTTTTGTCAATCGCCTTTCTGTCAAGCCAGTAAACCTGTATATAATAAGAAACATTCAACAGCTCGGAAACACCATAATAGAATCCAATGCCTTTACAAATGTGTTTTGAAACTGTTCATTTTTCACCCAAATGCGGTTCTCAAAAATTGTTTTGCCTACATTTTTCTATTGCTATTATTATTTTTTCCAGAGTAAGACGAAAAAGCAAACATCCATGAAATAGGTAAACACTGCTACAGCGCTTGAACTGTCTCAACAAACGTTCAGCTCTAAAACGTGTACATTGAAAGTCTATTAACATCTTTAACACAATCATGTGTGTTCCAATAGCGGCTATTCCACATGGTGATCAATAAAGTGAATGCTGGCTTTGTTCACATATTAGCAATACGTTTTCAGGATTCACGCATATTCTGAACAAGCACACTAGAATATGGTAATGAAAGGACAGGAAAATAACAGGTTTATTGGCTCTGGTCTTGTATCGTCACCCTGACTACTGTCAGGTAAGGAAGTGGCATTAATCAAAACGTAATTATGTAAGGTTACCAATGCGCAAATACGAAGCATATTAAAACTTCTTCACAATCTTAAATCTTCCCACATGCATTTCAAACACTTACTGATAAGTACGGCCCTTTCCCAATGTAACTGCTTTGTTTGAACACCAAAGATGGCTTGGATATTTATGAAACCACGATACTATTGTTCCCACTTTCTTTAGAACTACCAAATGTGCGCTTCCCATGTCAGCCCTAGTGGCCTAATGGCTAAGGCCACTGGCCTCCTAAGCCAGGGATAGTGGGTTCGAGTCCCATCTGGGGTGGGGTTTTGTTATAAAATCGAACATAATTGTGTTATGTTTTATTGGCATGTGATATTTTGTAGATCTTGTTATCTGCTAAGTCCGCTCACGCTAGCCACAACGTGCTTGAGTGCTGTGGCAGCAGCCATGAAGCAAGTCAGTTTTTCAGTTGAAATCAAGATCTACTTTGTTTTTTGTGTATGGGTGGTTTGAAAAGATCACTTAAATTGTTACGTATTTTGAAATAAAGATGTATTCATTATTATGAACGTTGACAGAAAGGATATTGTATTTACATTTCCCACGTGTGCTTGCCTTGTATAAATCGATGGAGTTTCAACAAAGGCATTTGACTTCGGTTCATGTTAGCCTATACTGCCATCTGCAGCATTACCGCGGGTGTCTTTTACTTCTTTTGACAATAATATGGATCATTTCACAGTCCAATGTAAGAACATGTAGTCGTGGCCGAGTGGTTAAGGCGATGGACTAGAAATCCATTGGGGTTTCCCCGCGCAGGTTCGAATCCTGCCGACTACGTAAGCTTTCTTTTTAATTGTATGTGTTCATTCCTAATACATGTTTAAAGATGAGGAATCTGAAATATTACTGGTTCTACTTCATATCGCACCGGTTCATTTTGTTAAAGAATGTTCATTTTGGCACCATTCCAAATGCTGTGGTTTCTTTAAAGAAGAAAAGTCATGGCCCGTACGGGGATCGAACCCGCGACCTTTTCGTTATTAGCACCACACTCTAACCAACTGAGCTAACCGGCCACACACATGGATCGCGTTAATAAAACCCGAGAAAAACAAGGCCTGCGGACATTATGATTACCAAGATGTTATGTTAAACTCAACAATAACACATTCAAAGTATTGGAAAGGCATAATTAGAGGTCTCATCTTTATGAGGCAGTTTAGCAGTGTGAAGAAAGTGGCGAGGTGCGGGCTTGCGGTGACTTTCTCTCATTTAAAAAGCTGTGATTTGAATACTAAAAAGAAAAACATGTAAAATTACCAAGCATTCAGTGGACGTTTTAGAAATAAATTAACAAGAACAGTTGTCAGAAGTGGGGTTCGATCCCACGCCTCCATGGAGACTGCGACCTGACCACAGCGCCTTAGACCGCTCGGCCATCCTGACTTAGACCGACGACTTTGCACAACGCTGCAGCACACTGCTGAACCTCCCATGTCTGACGCTGCAGTAAATCACCTGGCGTGTGCGTGTACTTGTTCTTTTTCTGTTTATATTAAGGAGGGCGACAGGTTTTGTCGCATTCTGTATGGAATCACAAGGACACTCCTCTTACTGAAAGAAAATATACTGCAAACAGAGCGATCGCTTAACGGTTTGAATCAAAATCAGAACAGTCTGTTAGCAAATGAACTTCATCAAAAAACCACAAAGGCATTACATAAATGTTACAGATATATTTCGTAGACAGAACAGTTGTAACATATTTGAGTACATTTCTAAACAATCTGCTAATAACAGACATAATCTCAAAGCGCTATAATTTATTTTCAGATCTTATGAAAGACAAGTATGGTTGCGCATTATATCACAGAAAACAGGATAATCCTAGCGCTTCATTTAATCCCTCGGGTTGTACCATATGGAGATAGAAGATCCATTTGGATTCACATTGTAATAGTTTTTGATCGAGATTATCACGTCCTCGAACTTGAAATATTTTTTTGTATGCTGCGGTATTTCAGATCTGAAATGGAATGTTTGGCATCTACGAAATGTCTAGCTAGTGGTGAATGGATATCTTTTCTCCTAATTGAACTTTTATGCTTGCTCATCAATGCGCAATCGTCACTGTCTAGTAGTTTTACCAACATATTGCAAATGGCAAGGATAAAAAAAACAAATAAATGACATGCGTTGAAGCACAGGTCATCACTTGAAAGACACTGTACTCTTTTTTCGTTGTATGGCTTGTAAAACGCAAACGCATTATCACAGGCGGCACAATTACGACATGGAAAAAAATCCAGTAGATTTGTCCAGTACACCTAGATCTCTCGAACATGTCAATGAGTCAGCCCTTAATAAACACTGTCCGTGTTCATTTCTGTGTATATGACATTGTCTATAACCAATATCTGTTATGTAAGCGTATTGGTATGAAACCAATCGCAATTAATGCGATCCGTGTTTTCAGTCAGTTTGATAGTTTTAATCAATCATCGAGAAAGCAGCAGTGCTTTGCAACTGTAGTTCATCTTTCTTACGTTTTGGTAAGATACCCACTCAGAACGTGTCCGCTTCCTCCAGCCCCCTAAGGAACACTGGAGCGGTCATCAATAACAGCGAGCAGTTGGTCAAAAACAACACTCGCTGTCTTCTTCACGCTCAAAAACGAACACTCTCACTCTTCCTCGTGAGTAGCGAGCCCAAACACTTTCAAAACGCATTTCGCTAGCAAATCACTATAGAAATGATCCCTGAAAGTATTGTTTTATGGGCAAGTGGCCGACCGTCTCCCTCCAACTCTGAGTGGCACCGGTAGCTGTGCCGGTGACAAATAAACAGGAGCACTTTCATATAATGCAATTGCTGTAGCCCAGTGAGTTGTTACAATAACATTTCAAACTCATTCCAGACTGCAGGCGGTTAAAAGCTTAATTGGGTTCAATTTTTTGGTATGATTTAAAAAGTACGAGCCAGTTGCCTCATTTGCATTGCCTGCCTTCCTCCTTTGCACTGTGACGTCTATCAAATGTGTGCTTAAAATCTGATGAATACGATTCCCATTTGAACCGTAAATATTTTAATTATACGCATACAGTGTTCTGTTGGGCTCCGAGGGTGTTATCTAATAAAACAACGTAATCGGTGAGCGCGTTCGGCTTAACCAAAACGTTGCTGTTTCAGGCCCACGCAGGGACGAGGCATTCTTTTTGTCAATCGCCTTTCTGTCAAGCCAGTAAACCTGTATATAATAAGAAACATTCAACAGCTCGGAAACACCATAATAGAATCCAATGCGTTTACAAATGTGTTTTGAAACTGTTCATTTTTCACCCAAATGCGGTTCTCAAAAATTGTTTTGCCTACATTTTTCTATTGCTATTATTATTTTTTCCAGAGTAAGACGAAAAAGCAAACATCCATGAAATAGGTAAACACTGCTACAGCGCTTGAACTGTCTCAACAAACGTTCAGCTCTAAAACGTGTACATTGAAAGTCTATTAACATCTTTAACACAATCATGTGTGTTCCAATAGCGGCTATTCCACATGGTGATCAATAAAGTGAATGCTGGCTTTGTTCACATATTAGCAAGACGTTTTCAGGATTCACGCATATTCTGAACAAGCACACTAGAATATGGTAATGAAAGGACAGGAAAATAACAGGTTTATTGGCTTTGGTCTTGTATCGTCACCCTGACTACTGTCAGGTAAGGAAGTGGCATTAATCAAAACGTAATTATGTAAGGTTACCAATGCGCAAATACGAAGCATATTAAAACTTCTTCACAATCTTAAATCTTCCCACATGCATTTCAAACACTTACTGATAAGTACGGCCCTTTCCCAATGTAACTGCTTTGTTTGAACACCAAAGATGGCTTGGATATTTATGAAACCACGATACTATTGTTCCCACTTTCTTTAGAACTACCAAATGTGCGCTTCCCATGTCAGCCCTAGTGGCCTAATGGCTAAGGCCACTGGCCTCCTAAGCCAGGGATAGTGGGTTCGAGTCCCATCTGGGGTGGGGTTTTGTTATAAAATCGAACATAATTGTGTTATGTTTTATTGGCATGTGATATTTTGTAGATCTTGTTATCTGCTAAGTCCGCTCACGCTAGCCACAACGTGCTTGAGTGCTGTGGCAGCAGCCATGAAGCAAGTCAGTTTTTCAGTTGAAATCAAGATCTACTTTGTTTTTTGTGTATGGGTGGTTTGAAAAGATCACTTAAATTGTTACGTATTTTGAAATAAAGATGTATTCATTATTATGAACGTTGACAGAAAGGATATTGTATTTACATTTCCCACGTGTGCTTGCCTTGTATAAATCGATGGAGTTTCAACAAAGGCATTTGACTTCGGTTCATGTTAGCCTATACTGCCATCTGCAGCATTACCGCGGGTGTCTTTTACTTCTTTTGACAATAATATGGATCATTTCACAGTCCAATGTAAGAACATGTAGTCGTGGCCGAGTGGTTAAGGCGATGGACTAGAAATCCATTGGGGTTTCCCCGCGCAGGTTCGAATCCTGCCGACTACGTAAGCTTTCTTTTTAATTGTATGTGTTCATTCCTAATACATGTTTAAAGATGAGGAATCTGAAATATTACTGGTTCTACTTCATATCGCACCGGTTCATTTAGTTAAAGAATGTTCATTTTGGCACCATTCCAAATGCTGTGGTTTCTTTAAAGAAGAAAAGTCATGGCCCGTACGGGGATCGAACCCGCGACCTTGGCGTTATTAGCACCACGCTCTAACCAACTGAGCTAACCGGCCACACACATGGAGCGCGTTAATAAAACCCGAGAAAAACAAGGCCTGCGGACATTATGATTACCAAGATGTTATGTTAAACTCAACAATAACACATTCAAAGTATTGGAAAGGCATAATTAGAGGTCTCATCTTTATGAGGCAGTTTAGCAGTGTGAAGAAAGTGGCGAGGTGCGGGCTTGCGGTGACTTTCTCTCATTTAAAAAGCTGTGATTTGAATACTAAAAAGAAAAACATGTAAAATTACCAAGCATTCGGTGGACGTTTTAGAAATAAATTAACAAGAACTGTTGTCAGAAGTGGGGTTCGAGCCCACGCCTCCATGGAGACTGCGACCTGACCACAGCGCCTTAGACCGCTCGGCCATCCTGACTTACACCGACGACTTTGCACAACGCTGCAGCACACTGCTGAACCTCCCATGTCTGACGCTGCAGTAAATCACCTGGCGTGTGCGTGTACTTGTTCTTTTTCTGTTTATATTAAGGAGGGCGACAGGTTTTGTCGCATTTTGTATGGAATCACAAGGACACTCCTCTTACTGAAAGAAAATATACTGCAAACAGAGCGATCGCTTCACGGTTTGAATCAAAATCAGAACAGTCTGTTAGCAAATGAACTTCATCAAAAAACCACAAAGGCATTACATAAATGTTACAGATATATTTCGTAGACAGAACAGTTGTAACATATTTGAGTACATTTCTAAACAATCTGCTAATAACAGACATAATCTCAAAGCGCTATAATTTATTTTCAGATCTTATGAAAGACAAGTATGGTTGCGCATTATATCACAGAAAACAGGATAATCCTAGCGCTTCATTTAATCCCTCGGGTTGTACCATATGGAGATAGAAGATCCATTTGGATTCACATTGTAATAGTTTTTGATCGAGATTATCACGTCCTCGAGCTTGAAATATTTTTTGTATGCTGCGGTATTTCAGATCTGAAATGGAATGTTTGGCATCTACGAAATGTCTAGCTAGTGGTGAATGGATATCTTTTCTCCTAATTGAACTTTTATGCTTGCTCATCAATGCGCAATCGTCACTGTCTAGTAGTTTTACCAACATATTGCAAATGGCAAGGACAAAAAAACAAATAAATGACATGCGTTGAAGCACAGGTCATCACTTGTAAGACACTGTACTCTTTTTTCGTTGTATGGCTTGTAAAACGCAAACGCATTATCACAGGCGGCACAATTACGACATGGAAAATAATCCAGTAGATTTGTCCAGTACACCTAGATCTCTCGAACATGTCAATGAGTCAGCCCTTAATAAACACTGTCCGTGTTCATTTCTGTGTATATGACATTGTCTATAACCAATATCTGTTATGTAAGCGTATTGGTATGAAACCAATCGCAATTAATGCGATCCGTGTTTTCAGTCAGTTTGATAGTTTTAATCAATCATCGAAAAAGCAGCAGTGCTTTGCAACTGTAGTTCATCTTTCTTACGTTTTGGTAAGACACCCACTCAGAACGTGTCCGCTTCCTCCAGCCCCCTAAGGAACACTGGAGCGGTCATCAATAACAGCGAGCAGTTGGTCAAAAACAACACTCGCTGTCTTCTTCACGCTCAAAAACGAACACTCTCACTCTTCCTCGTGGGTAGCGAGCCCAAACACTTTCAAAACGCATTTCGCTAGCAAATCACTATAGAAATGATCCCTGAAAGTATTGTTTTATGGGCAAGTGGCCGACCGTCTCCCTCCAACTCTGAGTGGCACCGGTAGCTGTGCCGGTGACAAATAAACAGGAGCACTTTCATATAATGCAATTGCTGTAGCCCAGTGAGTTGTTACAATAACATTTCAAACTCATTCCAGACTGCAGGCGGTTAAAAGCTTAATTGGGTTCAATTTTTTGGTATGATTTAAAAAGTACGAGCCAGTTGCCTCATTTGCATTGCCTGCCTTCCTCCTTTGCACTGTGACGTCTATCAAATGTGTGCTTAAAATCTGATGAATACGATTCCCATTTGAACCGTAAATATTTTAATTATACGCATACAGTGTTCTGTTGGGCTCCGAGGGTGTTATCTAATAAAACAACGTAATCGGTGAGCGCGTTCGGCTTAACCAAAACGTTGCTGTTTCAAGCCCACGCAGGGACGAGGCATTCTTTTTGTCAATCGCCTTTCTGTCAAGCCAGTAAACCTGTATATAATAAGAAACATTCAACAGCTCGGAAACACCATAATAGAATCCAATGCGTTTACAAATGTGTTTTGAAACTGTTCATTTTTCACCCAAATGCGGTTCTCAAAAATTGTTTTGCCTACATTTTTCTATTGCTATTATTATTTTTTCCAGAGTAAGACGAAAAAGCAAACATCCATGAAATAGGTAAACACTGCTACAGCGTTTGAACTGTCTCAACAAACGTTCAGCTCTAAAACGTGTACATTGAAAGTCTATTAACATCTTTAACACAATCATGTGTGTTCCAATAGCGGCTATTCCACATGGTGATCAATAAAGTGAATGCTGGCTTTGTTCACATATTAGCAAGACGTTTTCAGGATTCACGCATATTCTGAACAAGCACACTAGAATATGGTAATGAAAGGACAGGAAAATAACAGGTTTATTGGCTTTGGTCTTGTATCGTCACCCTGACTACTGTCAGGTAAGGAAGTGGCATTAATCAAAACGTAATTATGTAAGGTTACCAATGCGCAAATACGAAGCATATTAAAACTTCTTCACAATCTTAAATCTTCCCACATGCATTTCAAACACTTACTGATAAGTACGGCCCTTTCCCAATGTAACTGCTTTGTTTGAACACCAAAGATGGCTTGGATATTTATGAAACCACGATACTATTGTTCCCACTTTCTTTAGAACTACCAAATGTGCGCTTCCCATGTCAGCCCTAGTGGCCTAATGGCTAAGGCCACTGGCCTCCTAAGCCAGGGATAGTGGGTTCGAGTCCCATCTGGGGTGGGGTTTTGTTATAAAATCGAACATAATTGTGTTATGTTTTATTGGCATGTGATATTTTGTAGATCTTGTTATCTGCTAAGTCCGCTCACGCTAGCCACAACGTGCTTGAGTGCTGTGGCAGCAGCCATGAAGCAAGTCAGTTTTTCAGTTGAAATCAAGATCTACTTTGTTTTTTGTGTATGGGTGGTTTGAAAAGATCACTTAAATTGTTACGTATTTTGAAATAAAGATGTATTCATTATTATGAACGTTGACAGAAAGGATATTGTATTTACATTTCCCACGTGTGCTTGCCTTGTATAAATCGATGGAGTTTCAACAAAGGCATTTGACTTCGGTTCATGTTAGCCTATACTGCCATCTGCAGCATTACCGCGGGTGTCGTTTACTTCTTTTGACAATAATATGGATCATTTCACAGTCCTATGTAAGAACATGTAGTCGTGGCCGAGTGGTTAAGGCGATGGACTAGAAATCCATTGGGGTTTCCCCGCGCAGGTTCGAATCCTGCCGATTACGTAAGCTTTCTTTTTAATTGTATGTGTTCATTCCTAATACATGTTTAAAGATGAGGAATCTGAAATATTACTGGTTCTACTTCATATCGCAAAGGTTCATTTTGTTAAAGAATGTTCATTTTGGCACCATTCCAAATGCTGTGGTTTCTTTAAAGAAGAAAAGTCATGGCCCGTACGGGGATCGAACCCGCGACCTTTTCGTTATTAGCACCACGCTCTAACCAACTGAGCTAACCGGCCACACACATGGATCGCGTTAATAAAACCCGAGAAAAACAAGGCCTGCGGACATTATGATTACCAAGATGTTATGTTAAACTCAACAATAACACATTCAAAGTATTGGAAAGGCATAATTAGAGGTCTCATCTTTATGAGGCAGTTTAGCAGTGTGAAGAAAGTGGCGAGGTGCGGGCTTGCGGTGACTTTCTCTCATTTAAAAAGCTGTGATTTGAATACTAAAAAGAAAAACATGTAAAATTACCAAGCATTCAGTGGACGTTTTAGAAATAAATTAACAAGAACAGTTGTCAGAAGTGGGGTTCGATCCCACGCCTCCATGGAGACTGCGACCTGACCACAGCGCCTTAGACCGCTCGGCCATCCTGACTTAGACCGACGACTTTGCACAACGCTGCAGCACACTGCTGAACCTCCCATGTCTGACGCTGCAGTAAATCACCTGGCGTGTGCGTGTACTTGTTCTTTTTCTGTTTATATTAAGGAGGGCGACAGGTTTTGTCGCATTCTGTATGGAATCACAAGGACACTCCTCTTACTGAAAGAAAATATACTGCAAACAGAGCGATCGCTTAACGGTTTGAATCAAAATCAGAACAGTCTGTTAGCAAATGAACTTCATCAAAAAACCACAAAGGCATTACATAAATGTTACAGATATATTTCGTAGACAGAACAGTTGTAACATATTTGAGTACATTTCTAAACAATCTGCTAATAACAGACATAATCTCAAAGCGCTATAATTTATTTTCAGATCTTATGAAAGACAAGTATGGTTGCGCATTATATCACAGAAAACAGGATAATCCTAGCGCTTCATTTAATCCCTCGGGTTGTACCATATGGAGATAGAAGATCCATTTGGATTCACATTGTAATAGTTTTTGATCGAGATTATCACGTCCTCGAACTTGAAATATTTTTTTGTATGCTGCGGTATTTCAGATCTGAAATGGAATGTTTGGCATCTACGAAATGTCTAGCTAGTGGTGAATGGATATCTTTTCTCCTAATTGAACTTTTATGCTTGCTCATCAATGCGCAATCGTCACTGTCTAGTAGTTTTACCAACATATTGCAAATGGCAAGGATAAAAAAAACAAATAAATGACATGCGTTGAAGCACAGGTCATCACTTGAAAGACACTGTACTCTTTTTTCGTTGTATGGCTTGTAAAACGCAAACGCATTATCACAGGCGGCACAATTACGACATGGAAAAAAATCCAGTAGATTTGTCCAGTACACCTAGATCTCTCGAACATGTCAATGAGTCAGCCCTTAATAAACACTGTCCGTGTTCATTTCTGTGTATATGACATTGTCTATAACCAATATCTGTTATGTAAGCGTATTGGTATGAAACCAATCGCAATTAATGCGATCCGTGTTTTCAGTCAGTTTGATAGTTTTAATCAATCATCGAGAAAGCAGCAGTGCTTTGCAACTGTAGTTCATCTTTCTTACGTTTTGGTAAGATACCCACTCAGAACGTGTCCGCTTCCTCCAGCCCCCTAAGGAACACTGGAGCGGTCATCAATAACAGCGAGCAGTTGGTCAAAAACAACACTCGCTGTCTTCTTCACGCTCAAAAACGAACACTCTCACTCTTCCTCGTGAGTAGCGAGCCCAAACACTTTCAAAACGCATTTCGCTAGCAAATCACTATAGAAATGATCCCTGAAAGTATTGTTTTATGGGCAAGTGGCCGACCGTCTCCCTCCAACTCTGAGTGGCACCGGTAGCTGTGCCGGTGACAAATAAACAGGAGCACTTTCATATAATGCAATTGCTGTAGCCCAGTGAGTTGTTACAATAACATTTCAAACTCATTCCAGACTGCAGGCGGTTAAAAGCTTAATTGGGTTCAATTTTTTGGTATGATTTAAAAAGTACGAGCCAGTTGCCTCATTTGCATTGCCTGCCTTCCTCCTTTGCACTGTGACGTCTATCAAATGTGTGCTTAAAATCTGATGAATACGATTCCCATTTGAACCGTAAATATTTTAATTATACGCATACAGTGTTCTGTTGGGCTCCGAGGGTGTTATCTAATAAAACAACGTAATCGGTGAGCGCGTTCGGCTTAACCAAAACGTTGCTGTTTCAGGCCCACGCAGGGACGAGGCATTCTTTTTGTCAATCGCCTTTCTGTCAAGCCAGTAAACCTGTATATAATAAGAAACATTCAACAGCTCGGAAACACCATAATAGAATCCAATGCGTTTACAAATGTGTTTTGAAACTGTTCATTTTTCACCCAAATGCGGTTCTCAAAAATTGTTTTGCCTACATTTTTCTATTGCTATTATTATTTTTTCCAGAGTAAGACGAAAAAGCAAACATCCATGAAATAGGTAAACACTGCTACAGCGCTTGAACTGTCTCAACAAACGTTCAGCTCTAAAACGTGTACATTGAAAGTCTATTAACATCTTTAACACAATCATGTGTGTTCCAATAGCGGCTATTCCACATGGTGATCAATAAAGTGAATGCTGGCTTTGTTCACATATTAGCAAGACGTTTTCAGGATTCACGCATATTCTGAACAAGCACACTAGAATATGGTAATGAAAGGACAGGAAAATAACAGGTTTATTGGCTTTGGTCTTGTATCGTCACCCTGACTACTGTCAGGTAAGGAAGTGGCATTAATCAAAACGTAATTATGTAAGGTTACCAATGCGCAAATACGAAGCATATTAAAACTTCTTCACAATCTTAAATCTTCCCACATGCATTTCAAACACTTACTGATAAGTACGGCCCTTTCCCAATGTAACTGCTTTGTTTGAACACCAAAGATGGCTTGGATATTTATGAAACCACGATACTATTGTTCCCACTTTCTTTAGAACTACCAAATGTGCGCTTCCCATGTCAGCCCTAGTGGCCTAATGGCTAAGGCCACTGGCCTCCTAAGCCAGGGATAGTGGGTTCGAGTCCCATCTGGGGTGGGGTTTTGTTATAAAATCGAACATAATTGTGTTATGTTTTATTGGCATGTGATATTTTGTAGATCTTGTTATCTGCTAAGTCCGCTCACGCTAGCCACAACGTGCTTGAGTGCTGTGGCAGCAGCCATGAAGCAAGTCAGTTTTTCAGTTGAAATCAAGATCTACTTTGTTTTTTGTGTATGGGTGGTTTGAAAAGATCACTTAAATTGTTACGTATTTTGAAATAAAGATGTATTCATTATTATGAACGTTGACAGAAAGGATATTGTATTTACATTTCCCACGTGTGCTTGCCTTGTATAAATCGATGGAGTTTCAACAAAGGCATTTGACTTCGGTTCATGTTAGCCTATACTGCCATCTGCAGCATTACCGCGGGTGTCTTTTACTTCTTTTGACAATAATATGGATCATTTCACAGTCCAATGTAAGAACATGTAGTCGTGGCCGAGTGGTTAAGGCGATGGACTAGAAATCCATTGGGGTTTCCCCGCGCAGGTTCGAATCCTGCCGACTACGTAAGCTTTCTTTTTAATTGTATGTGTTCATTCCTAATACATGTTTAAAGATGAGGAATCTGAAATATTACTGGTTCTACTTCATATCGCACCGGTTCATTTAGTTAAAGAATGTTCATTTTGGCACCATTCCAAATGCTGTGGTTTCTTTAAAGAAGAAAAGTCATGGCCCGTACGGGGATCGAACCCGCGACCTTGGCGTTATTAGCACCACGCTCTAACCAACTGAGCTAACCGGCCACACACATGGAGCGCGTTAATAAAACCCGAGAAAAACAAGGCCTGCGGACATTATGATTACCAAGATGTTATGTTAAACTCAACAATAACACATTCAAAGTATTGGAAAGGCATAATTAGAGGTCTCATCTTTATGAGGCAGTTTAGCAGTGTGAAGAAAGTGGCGAGGTGCGGGCTTGCGGTGACTTTCTCTCATTTAAAAAGCTGTGATTTGAATACTAAAAAGAAAAACATGTAAAATTACCAAGCATTCGGTGGACGTTTTAGAAATAAATTAACAAGAACTGTTGTCAGAAGTGGGGTTCGATCCCACGCCTCCATGGAGACTGCGACCTGACCACAGCGCCTTAGACCGCTCGGCCATCCTGACTTAGACCGACGACTTTGCACAACGCTGCAGCACACTGCTGAACCTCCCATGTCTGACGCTGCAGTAAATCACCTGGCGTGTGCGTGTACTTGTTCTTTTTCTGTTTATATTAAGGAGGGCGACAGGTTTTGTCGCATTTTGTATGGAATCACAAGGACACTCCTCTTACTGAAAGAAAATATACTGCAAACAGAGCGATCGCTTCACGGTTTGAATCAAAATCAGAACAGTCTGTTAGCAAATGAACTTCATCAAAAAACCACAAAGGCATTACATAAATGTTACAGATATATTTCGTAGACAGAACAGTTGTAACATATTTGAGTACATTTCTAAACAATCTGCTAATAACAGACATAATCTCAAAGCGCTATAATTTATTTTCAGATCTTATGAAAGACAAGTATGGTTGCGCATTATATCACAGAAAACAGGATAATCCTAGCGCTTCATTTAATCCCTCGGGTTGTACCATATGGAGATAGAAGATCCATTTGGATTCACATTGTAATAGTTTTTGATCGAGATTATCACGTCCTCGAGCTTGAAATATTTTTTGTATGCTGCGGTATTTCAGATCTGAAATGGAATGTTTGGCATCTACGAAATGTCTAGCTAGTGGTGAATGGATATCTTTTCTCCTAATTGAACTTTTATGCTTGCTCATCAATGCGCAATCGTCACTGTCTAGTAGTTTTACCAACATATTGCAAATGGCAAGGACAAAAAAACAAATAAATGACATGCGTTGAAGCACAGGTCATCACTTGTAAGACACTGTACTCTTTTTTCGTTGTATGGCTTGTAAAACGCAAACGCATTATCACAGGCGGCACAATTACGACATGGAAAAAAATCCAGTAGATTTGTCCAGTACACCTAGATCTCTCGAACATGTCAATGAGTCAGCCCTTAATAAACACTGTCCGTGTTCATTTCTGTGTATATGACATTGTCTATAACCAATATCTGTTATGTAAGCGTATTGGTATGAAACCAATCGCAATTAATGCGATCCGTGTTTTCAGTCAGTTTGATAGTTTTAATCAATCATCGAAAAAGCAGCAGTGCTTTGCAACTGTAGTTCATCTTTCTTACGTTTTGGTAAGACACCCACTCAGAACGTGTCCGCTTCCTCCAGCCCCCTAAGGAACACTGGAGCGGTCATCAATAACAGCGAGCAGTTGGTCAAAAACAACACTCGCTGTCTTCTTCACGCTCAAAAACGAACACTCTCACTCTTCCTCGTGAGTAGCGAGCCCAAACACTTTCAAAACGCATTTCGCTAGCAAATCACTATAGAAATGATCCCTGAAAGTATTGTTTTATGGGCAAGTGGCCGACCGTCTCCCTCCAACTCTGAGTGGCACCGGTAGCTGTGCCGGTGACAAATAAACAGGAGCACTTTCATATAATGCAATTGCTGTAGCCCAGTGAGTTGTTACAATAACATTTCAAACTCATTCCAGACTGCAGGCGGTTAAAAGCTTAATTGGGTTCAATTTTTTGGTATGATTTAAAAAGTACGAGCCAGTTGCCTCATTTGCATTGCCTGCCTTCCTCCTTTGCACTGTGACGTCTATCAAATGTGTGCTTAAAATCTGATGAATACGATTCCCATTTGAACCGTAAATATTTTAATTATACGCATACAGTGTTCTGTTGGGCTCCGAGGGTGTTATCTAATAAAACAACGTAATCGGTGAGCGCGTTCGGCTTAACCAAAACGTTGCTGTTTCAGGCCCACGCAGGGACGAGGCATTCTTTTTGTCAATCGCCTTTCTGTCAAGCCAGTAAACCTGTATATAATAAGAAACATTCAACAGCTCGGAAACACCATAATAGAATCCAATGCGTTTACAAATGTGTTTTGAAACTGTTCATTTTTCACCCAAATGCGGTTCTCAAAAATTGTTTTGCCTACATTTTTCTATTGCTATTATTATTTTTTCCAGAGTAAGACGAAAAAGCAAACATCCATGAAATAGGTAAACACTGCTACAGCGCTTGAACTGTCTCAACAAACGTTCAGCTCTAAAACGTGTACATTGAAAGTCTATTAACATCTTTAACACAATCATGTGTGTTCCAATAGCGGCTATTCCACATGGTGATCAATAAAGTGAATGCTGGCTTTGTTCACATATTAGCAAGACGTTTTCAGGATTCACGCATATTCTGAACAAGCACACTAGAATATGGTAATGAAAGGACAGGAAAATAACAGGTTTATTGGCTTTGGTCTTGTATCGTCACCCTGACTACTGTCAGGTAAGGAAGTGGCATTAATCAAAACGTAATTATGTAAGGTTACCAATGCGCAAATACGAAGCATATTAAAACTTCTTCACAATCTTAAATCTTCCCACATGCATTTCAAACACTTACTGATAAGTACGGCCCTTTCCCAATGTAACTGCTTTGTTTGAACACCAAAGATGGCTTGGATATTTATGAAACCACGATACTATTGTTCCCACTTTCTTTAGAACTACCAAATGTGCGCTTCCCATGTCAGCCCTAGTGGCCTAATGGCTAAGGCCACTGGCCTCCTAAGCCAGGGATAGTGGGTTCGAGTCCCATCTGGGGTGGGGTTTTGTTATAAAATCGAACATAATTGTGTTATGTTTTATTGGCATGTGATATTTTGTAGATCTTGTTATCTGCTAAGTCCGCTCACGCTAGCCACAACGTGCTTGAGTGCTGTGGCAGCAGCCATGAAGCAAGTCAGTTTTTCAGTTGAAATCAAGATCTACTTTGTTTTTTGTGTATGGGTGGTTTGAAAAGATCACTTAAATTGTTACGTATTTTGAAATAAAGATGTATTCATTATTATGAACGTTGACAGAAAGGATATTGTATTTACATTTCCCACGTGTGCTTGCCTTGTATAAATCGATGGAGTTTCAACAAAGGCATTTGACTTCGGTTCATGTTAGCCTATACTGCCATCTGCAGCATTACCGCGGGTGTCTTTTACTTCTTTTGACAATAATATGGATCATTTCACAGTCCAATGTAAGAACATGTAGTCGTGGCCGAGTGGTTAAGGCGATGGACTAGAAATCCATTGGGGTTTCCCCGCGCAGGTTCGAATCCTGCCGACTACGTAAGCTTTCTTTTTAATTGTATGTGTTCATTCCTAATACATGTTTAAAGATGAGGAATCTGAAATATTACTGGTTCTACTTCATATCGCACCGGTTCATTTAGTTAAAGAATGTTCATTTTGGCACCATTCCAAATGCTGTGGTTTCTTTAAAGAAGAAAAGTCATGGCCCGTACGGGGATCGAACCCGCGACCTTGGCGTTATTAGCACCACGCTCTAACCAACTGAGCTAACCGGCCACACACATGGAGCGCGTTAATAAAACCCGAGAAAAACAAGGCCTGCGGACATTATGATTACCAAGATGTTATGTTAAACTCAACAATAACACATTCAAAGTATTGGAAAGGCATAATTAGAGGTCTCATCTTTATGAGGCAGTTTAGCAGTGTGAAGAAAGTGGCGAGGTGCGGGCTTGCGGTGACTTTCTCTCATTTAAAAAGCTGTGATTTGAATACTAAAAAGAAAAACATGTAAAATTACCAAGCATTCGGTGGACGTTTTAGAAATAAATTAACAAGAACTGTTGTCAGAAGTGGGGTTCGATCCCACGCCTCCATGGAGACTGCGACCTGACCACAGCGCCTTAGACCGCTCGGCCATCCTGACTTAGACCGACGACTTTGCACAACGCTGCAGCACACTGCTGAACCTCCCATGTCTGACGCTGCAGTAAATCACCTGGCGTGTGCGTGTACTTGTTCTTTTTCTGTTTATATTAAGGAGGGCGACAGGTTTTGTCGCATTTTGTATGGAATCACAAGGACACTCCTCTTACTGAAAGAAAATATACTGCAAACAGAGCGATCGCTTCACGGTTTGAATCAAAATCAGAACAGTCTGTTAGCAAATGAACTTCATCAAAAAACCACAAAGGCATTACATAAATGTTACAGATATATTTCGTAGACAGAACAGTTGTAACATATTTGAGTACATTTCTAAACAATCTGCTAATAACAGACATAATCTCAAAGCGCTATAATTTATTTTCAGATCTTATGAAAGACAAGTATGGTTGCGCATTATATCACAGAAAACAGGATAATCCTAGCGCTTCATTTAATCCCTCGGGTTGTACCATATGGAGATAGAAGATCCATTTGGATTCACATTGTAATAGTTTTTGATCGAGATTATCACGTCCTCGAGCTTGAAATATTTTTTGTATGCTGCGGTATTTCAGATCTGAAATGGAATGTTTGGCATCTACGAAATGTCTAGCTAGTGGTGAATGGATATCTTTTCTCCTAATTGAACTTTTATGCTTGCTCATCAATGCGCAATCGTCACTGTCTAGTAGTTTTACCAACATATTGCAAATGGCAAGGACAAAAAAACAAATAAATGACATGCGTTGAAGCACAGGTCATCACTTGTAAGACACTGTACTCTTTTTTCGTTGTATGGCTTGTAAAACGCAAACGCATTATCACAGGCGGCACAATTACGACATGGAAAAAAATCCAGTAGATTTGTCCAGTACACCTAGATCTCTCGAACATGTCAATGAGTCAGCCCTTAATAAACACTGTCCGTGTTCATTTCTGTGTATATGACATTGTCTATAACCAATATCTGTTATGTAAGCGTATTGGTATGAAACCAATCGCAATTAATGCGATCCGTGTTTTCAGTCAGTTTGATAGTTTTAATCAATCATCGAAAAAGCAGCAGTGCTTTGCAACTGTAGTTCATCTTTCTTACGTTTTGGTAAGACACCCACTCAGAACGTGTCCGCTTCCTCCAGCCCCCTAAGGAACACTGGAGCGGTCATCAATAACAGCGAGCAGTTGGTCAAAAACAACACTCGCTGTCTTCTTCACGCTCAAAAACGAACACTCTCACTCTTCCTCGTGAGTAGCGAGCCCAAACACTTTCAAAACGCATTTCGCTAGCAAATCACTATAGAAATGATCCCTGAAAGTATTGTTTTATGGGCAAGTGGCCGACCGTCTCCCTCCAACTCTGAGTGGCACCGGTAGCTGTGCCGGTGACAAATAAACAGGAGCACTTTCATATAATGCAATTGCTGTAGCCCAGTGAGTTGTTACAATAACATTTCAAACTCATTCCAGACTGCAGGCGGTTAAAAGCTTAATTGGGTTCAATTTTTTGGTATGATTTAAAAAGTACGAGCCAGTTGCCTCATTTGCATTGCCTGCCTTCCTCCTTTGCACTGTGACGTCTATCAAATGTGTGCTTAAAATCTGATGAATACGATTCCCATTTGAACCGTAAATATTTTAATTATACGCATACAGTGTTCTGTTGGGCTCCGAGGGTGTTATCTAATAAAACAACGTAATCGGTGAGCGCGTTCGGCTTAACCAAAACGTTGCTGTTTCAGGCCCACGCAGGGACGAGGCATTCTTTTTGTCAATCGCCTTTCTGTCAAGCCAGTAAACCTGTATATAATAAGAAACATTCAACAGCTCGGAAACACCATAATAGAATCCAATGCGTTTACAAATGTGTTTTGAAACTGTTCATTTTTCACCCAAATGCGGTTCTCAAAAATTGTTTTGCCTACATTTTTCTATTGCTATTATTATTTTTTCCAGAGTAAGACGAAAAAGCAAACATCCATGAAATAGGTAAACACTGCTACAGCGCTTGAACTGTCTCAACAAACGTTCAGCTCTAAAACGTGTACATTGAAAGTCTATTAACATCTTTAACACAATCATGTGTGTTCCAATAGCGGCTATTCCACATGGTGATCAATAAAGTGAATGCTGGCTTTGTTCACATATTAGCAAGACGTTTTCAGGATTCACGCATATTCTGAACAAGCACACTAGAATATGGTAATGAAAGGACAGGAAAATAACAGGTTTATTGGCTTTGGTCTTGTATCGTCACCCTGACTACTGTCAGGTAAGGAAGTGGCATTAATCAAAACGTAATTATGTAAGGTTACCAATGCGCAAATACGAAGCATATTAAAACTTCTTCACAATCTTAAATCTTCCCACATGCATTTCAAACACTTACTGATAAGTACGGCCCTTTCCCAATGTAACTGCTTTGTTTGAACACCAAAGATGGCTTGGATATTTATGAAACCACGATACTATTGTTCCCACTTTCTTTAGAACTACCAAATGTGCGCTTCCCATGTCAGCCCTAGTGGCCTAATGGCTAAGGCCACTGGCCTCCTAAGCCAGGGATAGTGGGTTCGAGTCCCATCTGGGGTGGGGTTTTGTTATAAAATCGAACATAATTGTGTTATGTTTTATTGGCATGTGATATTTTGTAGATCTTGTTATCTGCTAAGTCCGCTCACGCTAGCCACAACGTGCTTGAGTGCTGTGGCAGCAGCCATGAAGCAAGTCAGTTTTTCAGTTGAAATCAAGATCTACTTTGTTTTTTGTGTATGGGTGGTTTGAAAAGATCACTTAAATTGTTACGTATTTTGAAATAAAGATGTATTCATTATTATGAACGTTGACAGAAAGGATATTGTATTTACATTTCCCACGTGTGCTTGCCTTGTATAAATCGATGGAGTTTCAACAAAGGCATTTGACTTCGGTTCATGTTAGCCTATACTGCCATCTGCAGCATTACCGCGGGTGTCTTTTACTTCTTTTGACAATAATATGGATCATTTCACAGTCCAATGTAAGAACATGTAGTCGTGGCCGAGTGGTTAAGGCGATGGACTAGAAATCCATTGGGGTTTCCCCGCGCAGGTTCGAATCCTGCCGACTACGTAAGCTTTCTTTTTAATTGTATGTGTTCATTCCTAATACATGTTTAAAGATGAGGAATCTGAAATATTACTGGTTCTACTTCATATCGCACCGGTTCATTTAGTTAAAGAATGTTCATTTTGGCACCATTCCAAATGCTGTGGTTTCTTTAAAGAAGAAAAGTCATGGCCCGTACGGGGATCGAACCCGCGACCTTGGCGTTATTAGCACCACGCTCTAACCAACTGAGCTAACCGGCCACACACATGGAGCGCGTTAATAAAACCCGAGAAAAACAAGGCCTGCGGACATTATGATTACCAAGATGTTATGTTAAACTCAACAATAACACATTCAAAGTATTGGAAAGGCATAATTAGAGGTCTCATCTTTATGAGGCAGTTTAGCAGTGTGAAGAAAGTGGCGAGGTGCGGGCTTGCGGTGACTTTCTCTCATTTAAAAAGCTGTGATTTGAATACTAAAAAGAAAAACATGTAAAATTACCAAGCATTCGGTGGACGTTTTAGAAATAAATTAACAAGAACTGTTGTCAGAAGTGGGGTTCGAGCCCACGCCTCCATGGAGACTGCGACCTGACCACAGCGCCTTAGACCGCTCGGCCATCCTGACTTACACCGACGACTTTGCACAACGCTGCAGCACACTGCTGAACCTCCCATGTCTGACGCTGCAGTAAATCACCTGGCGTGTGCGTGTACTTGTTCTTTTTCTGTTTATATTAAGGAGGGCGACAGGTTTTGTCGCATTTTGTATGGAATCACAAGGACACTCCTCTTACTGAAAGAAAATATACTGCAAACAGAGCGATCGCTTCACGGTTTGAATCAAAATCAGAACAGTCTGTTAGCAAATGAACTTCATCAAAAAACCACAAAGGCATTACATAAATGTTACAGATATATTTCGTAGACAGAACAGTTGTAACATATTTGAGTACATTTCTAAACAATCTGCTAATAACAGACATAATCTCAAAGCGCTATAATTTATTTTCAGATCTTATGAAAGACAAGTATGGTTGCGCATTATATCACAGAAAACAGGATAATCCTAGCGCTTCATTTAATCCCTCGGGTTGTACCATATGGAGATAGAAGATCCATTTGGATTCACATTGTAATAGTTTTTGATCGAGATTATCACGTCCTCGAGCTTGAAATATTTTTTGTATGCTGCGGTATTTCAGATCTGAAATGGAATGTTTGGCATCTACGAAATGTCTAGCTAGTGGTGAATGGATATCTTTTCTCCTAATTGAACTTTTATGCTTGCTCATCAATGCGCAATCGTCACTGTCTAGTAGTTTTACCAACATATTGCAAATGGCAAGGACAAAAAAACAAATAAATGACATGCGTTGAAGCACAGGTCATCACTTGTAAGACACTGTACTCTTTTTTCGTTGTATGGCTTGTAAAACGCAAACGCATTATCACAGGCGGCACAATTACGACATGGAAAATAATCCAGTAGATTTGTCCAGTACACCTAGATCTCTCGAACATGTCAATGAGTCAGCCCTTAATAAACACTGTCCGTGTTCATTTCTGTGTATATGACATTGTCTATAACCAATATCTGTTATGTAAGCGTATTGGTATGAAACCAATCGCAATTAATGCGATCCGTGTTTTCAGTCAGTTTGATAGTTTTAATCAATCATCGAAAAAGCAGCAGTGCTTTGCAACTGTAGTTCATCTTTCTTACGTTTTGGTAAGACACCCACTCAGAACGTGTCCGCTTCCTCCAGCCCCCTAAGGAACACTGGAGCGGTCATCAATAACAGCGAGCAGTTGGTCAAAAACAACACTCGCTGTCTTCTTCACGCTCAAAAACGAACACTCTCACTCTTCCTCGTGGGTAGCGAGCCCAAACACTTTCAAAACGCATTTCGCTAGCAAATCACTATAGAAATGATCCCTGAAAGTATTGTTTTATGGGCAAGTGGCCGACCGTCTCCCTCCAACTCTGAGTGGCACCGGTAGCTGTGCCGGTGACAAATAAACAGGAGCACTTTCATATAATGCAATTGCTGTAGCCCAGTGAGTTGTTACAATAACATTTCAAACTCATTCCAGACTGCAGGCGGTTAAAAGCTTAATTGGGTTCAATTTTTTGGTATGATTTAAAAAGTACGAGCCAGTTGCCTCATTTGCATTGCCTGCCTTCCTCCTTTGCACTGTGACGTCTATCAAATGTGTGCTTAAAATCTGATGAATACGATTCCCATTTGAACCGTAAATATTTTAATTATACGCATACAGTGTTCTGTTGGGCTCCGAGGGTGTTATCTAATAAAACAACGTAATCGGTGAGCGCGTTCGGCTTAACCAAAACGTTGCTGTTTCAAGCCCACGCAGGGACGAGGCATTCTTTTTGTCAATCGCCTTTCTGTCAAGCCAGTAAACCTGTATATAATAAGAAACATTCAACAGCTCGGAAACACCATAATAGAATCCAATGCGTTTACAAATGTGTTTTGAAACTGTTCATTTTTCACCCAAATGCGGTTCTCAAAAATTGTTTTGCCTACATTTTTCTATTGCTATTATTATTTTTTCCAGAGTAAGACGAAAAAGCAAACATCCATGAAATAGGTAAACACTGCTACAGCGTTTGAACTGTCTCAACAAACGTTCAGCTCTAAAACGTGTACATTGAAAGTCTATTAACATCTTTAACACAATCATGTGTGTTCCAATAGCGGCTATTCCACATGGTGATCAATAAAGTGAATGCTGGCTTTGTTCACATATTAGCAAGACGTTTTCAGGATTCACGCATATTCTGAACAAGCACACTAGAATATGGTAATGAAAGGACAGGAAAATAACAGGTTTATTGGCTTTGGTCTTGTATCGTCACCCTGACTACTGTCAGGTAAGGAAGTGGCATTAATCAAAACGTAATTATGTAAGGTTACCAATGCGCAAATACGAAGCATATTAAAACTTCTTCACAATCTTAAATCTTCCCACATGCATTTCAAACACTTACTGATAAGTACGGCCCTTTCCCAATGTAACTGCTTTGTTTGAACACCAAAGATGGCTTGGATATTTATGAAACCACGATACTATTGTTCCCACTTTCTTTAGAACTACCAAATGTGCGCTTCCCATGTCAGCCCTAGTGGCCTAATGGCTAAGGCCACTGGCCTCCTAAGCCAGGGATAGTGGGTTCGAGTCCCATCTGGGGTGGGGTTTTGTTATAAAATCGAACATAATTGTGTTATGTTTTATTGGCATGTGATATTTTGTAGATCTTGTTATCTGCTAAGTCCGCTCACGCTAGCCACAACGTGCTTGAGTGCTGTGGCAGCAGCCATGAAGCAAGTCAGTTTTTCAGTTGAAATCAAGATCTACTTTGTTTTTTGTGTATGGGTGGTTTGAAAAGATCACTTAAATTGTTACGTATTTTGAAATAAAGATGTATTCATTATTATGAACGTTGACAGAAAGGATATTGTATTTACATTTCCCACGTGTGCTTGCCTTGTATAAATCGATGGAGTTTCAACAAAGGCATTTGACTTCGGTTCATGTTAGCCTATACTGCCATCTGCAGCATTACCGCGGGTGTCTTTTACTTCTTTTGACAATAATATGGATCATTTCACAGTCCAATGTAAGAACATGTAGTCGTGGCCGAGTGGTTAAGGCGATGGACTAGAAATCCATTGGGGTTTCCCCGCGCAGGTTCGAATCCTGCCGACTACGTAAGCTTTCTTTTTAATTGTATGTGTTCATTCCTAATACATGTTTAAAGATGAGGAATCTGAAATATTACTGGTTCTACTTCATATCGCACCGGTTCATTTAGTTAAAGAATGTTCATTTTGGCACCATTCCAAATGCTGTGGTTTCTTTAAAGAAGAAAAGTCATGGCCCGTACGGGGATCGAACCCGCGACCTTGGCGTTATTAGCACCACGCTCTAACCAACTGAGCTAACCGGCCACACACATGGAGCGCGTTAATAAAACCCGAGAAAAACAAGGCCTGCGGACATTATGATTACCAAGATGTTATGTTAAACTCAACAATAACACATTCAAAGTATTGGAAAGGCATAATTAGAGGTCTCATCTT